>NC_138077.1:143882120-144047120 GCF_964212035.1 Myotis nattereri
ACAGAGCATGATTAATATTTCTTACTATACTAGCTGGTTCCCCAAATTCTATTGCTGCCCCCTTTCAAGTACACCTGCCTTATCTGGACTAAGTAAGCCACATGCTTCACTTCCCAACACCAAAAATGTTCATTTCCTGTTTTCTTTCTAAGACAGCAGCAAGCTCTGGGAGCTCTGTCAGGCCTCAAATGGTCTCGTGCCTTAAGAGGGAGAAAATATTTCTTGAAAATAATAATTCTTGAATTTGAAGGTAAAAACACATGCTTTAAAATGTTGTGGGATCATTTAAAAAATCTATGCACTAACAGTAAAAAATAAAATTAAAAATAATTATATTTATAAAAGCATCAAAAAGAATAAAGTACCAGACTTGTACACTGGTACACTGAAAATAAAAAAATAAGAAAGTGTTGAAAATTAAAAATCCAAATACATGGATAAAGGCATCCCACCTTTGTGGACTGGATGACTTACATTGTTAAGGTGGCCACACTCCTCAAACTGATTTACAGACCCAACACAGTCCCTATCAACATCCCAGCTGACCTTTTTTACAGAAATTGACAAAGTGATACTAGAATTCACATGGAAATGCATGGGACCCAGAATAGCCAAAACAATCTTGAAAAAGAAGAACAAAGTTAGAAGACTTATACTTTCTTTATTCAAAACTACAAAGCTACAGTAATCAAGACAGTGTGACACTAGAATAAGAATAGACATACAGTGGGGCCTTGACTTACAAGTTTAATTCGTTCGGTGACTGAGCTCATTAAGGAGCTCATTAAGGAGCTCATTAACTCAAATTACTCTATCAACTCAATCCAAAAAATCGGCCGAGAAGCAGCTGGTATTGAAAAAACTCGTTAGTCGGGACACTCGTAAGTCAAGGCCCCACTGTACTTATAATGGAATAGCATTGAGAGTATAGAACTAAACTCGTACAATTGATTTTGGCAATGCACCAGGATAATTCAATGTAGGAAACAATAATCTTTTTACAGTTGGTGCTGGGCAAGTGAATATCCACATGCAAAAGAATGAAGTTGGACTCCTAGATCACACCAAAACTTAATTCATAATGGACCAAAGACTTAAAAATAAGAACTAACACTATAAAAATCTTTGAAGAGTCCTAACCAGTTTGGCTCAGTGGATAGAGCATCGGCCTGCGAACTGAAGGGTCCCAGGTTCGATTCTGGTCAAGGGCATGTACCTTGGTTGTGGGCACATCCCCAGTAGGGGGTGTGCAGGAGGCAGCTGATCGATGTTTCTCTCTCATCGATGTTTCCAACTCTGTATCCCTCTCCCTTTCTCTCTGTAAAAAATCAATAAAATGTAGTTTTTAAAAAATCTTTGAAGAAAACATGAGTGTAAATTTTCATGACCTTGAATGGAGCAATGGTTTCTTATATGTGACACCAAAACACTAGCAACCAAAGGCAAAAAATAGACAAGCTGGTGTAAAGGGCCGTTGGCAAAAAACACTTGGCTTATTATGTTGGCTGAAATTCAGAGCGAAGGCAAAGCCATGCCCTAAACGTGGAACCAGTCAAAAGATTGGACGCCACTCAGTCTGACTCTCCTGCCCAGTGTTAAGGGGATGGATCTCATGATGTCAAGCTCAAGGCCCACCCAGATGTGATGTAACTTCCTGTAATTTGAGTATATAATAAACTGCTTCCAGGGCTGGCGCTCTCTCTCTGTCTGTCCCTCGAATCAGAGGACAGATGCCACACCCAGTCCAAGCTTTTAATCTAATTTTGTGTCTGTCCAATTCATTTTTCTTTAATCCCAAAAGCACCTCCTAACTTGTACAAACCGATTCACATCTCTCCCTCTCTGTGCAGGATTCAGAGAAGGGAGCCCCAGCCCCCGTCATAGCTGGACTTCATCAAAGTAGAACATTTTTGTGCTTCAAAAGTCACTATGAAGAAAGTAAAAAGACAAGCCACAGAATGAAAGAAAATATTTGCAAATCCCATATCTGATTAGTATCCAAAAAATATAAAGAGCACTTACAGATCAACAATAAAAAGACAAAAAAAAACACATTTTAAAAATGGGCAAATAATTTAAATAGACATTTCTCATAAGAAAAATGCAAATGTTTAATAAGCACCTCAAAAGATGCTTAACATCATTAATCATTAGAGAAATATAATTAAACTGTAATAAAATGCCACTTCATACACACTAGGATGGCCATCATTTAAAAAAAAAAAAGACAGACAATAACAAGAATAGTAAGGATGAGAAGAAATTGGAACCCTCCTACATTGCTAGTGAGAATGGAAAATAGTGGTTACTTTGCAAAACAATTTAGCAGTTCCTCAAATAGTTTAATATAGAGTCACCATGTAACTCAGCAATTTCACCTATATATATATGAAAACATTTGTCCATACAAAAACTTGTACCTGAATTTTTGTAGCAGTGTCATTCCTAGTAGTCAGAACGTAGAACTAGAGCAAATGTCCATCAACTCATAAATGGATGAACAAAATACAGGGGATTATTTTTTTCATTATGATAGTAACAATGCTTATTATAGGAAATGTGCTTAGAGAGTGGGTTTGTGGATATTTGTGCTTCAGAAAGAAAGCTCTTGGGCCATGGGAAGGTGACCTCACTTTAAAGGAATGAATGCTCCTGGGGTTCTGTGTCCAAGGTCCCGGTGGCTATGTGTTTCTAATGGAGAATTGGTCCCTTTTTACCCCTCAGGAGGTTAAATAAGGCCTTATGTTTCTCCCGGCTTGAGTTTCCGGTTTATCAGGTCATCATGTCCTTCCCAGCAAGCTGGAAAGCTTATTGTGTAAGAAAAGAAGAGAATGAGAGCCTTTGTGTACAAGGTCTGGGGTGTGGGCCACGCAGTGCTCCAGGGGGAGGGGGCTGCTGAGGGATGGCTCAGCTGCCCAGAAGCCATCACTGAGGGTGGTCTGAATGTGAGTTTTCTACCCTCAAAGCATCCTGACGAGGAGATGGGGAAGAGCCCTAGGGGAAACTTTCTGATGTCCAGGGCCTATGCTGGACCAGGGCCAACCTAACCTGCTGGGACCCACCAGTAAGGATGAGAAGGTTTCCAAAACCCAGAGCACGGGATTGGCTGGCCAAGGTCAAGAGCCTTGCTCTTCAGACTTCCCGTAACACCCTGGGACCCCTATGGTGTCCTGGAAACCCAGTCCTAGCAGGATGCACAGGTTTCCATTCTGTATTCAGAGGGCAGACAAGAGCTGTTAGTGCAGGGGAGTTGCCAGGATTCCGCATGCTTCCCATCCCAGCAAGCACAGTTAACAGGGCTGCGTCCCAGTCTCCGCAGAGCTCTCCCACCGCCTTCCTCCCTGCAGATCAGCGGGGCTGGGCTCCAGCTCTCCCTCCAATCCAGGCTGTGGCACCTGTGCAGATGCAGCTTAAGACAGGAGATAACACCCTTGGAGAAAGGTGAGCCTCAACTCTCAGGAGCGCTGGTGACAAGACATGTCACCACCTTTTCTATTCCCTAAGGCAGCATCTTGCAGCGCCTGATACTGATTAAGGTCACCTGGGATTTTACTGGCCAAATACTTGCAGCAGAAGATGCTATCAGTGGAAGGGTAAGTCCTGGTGTCAGCAGAACAGTGAGAGCAACAGAGTGGCAGCTGGGGCTTGGAGTGGGGAGGGGCGTGTCAGAGCCTCTTACCTGGGGAGGCGAGTGCAGACCACATTCCTGCAGTCACCACTGCTTGGAGGCCTAAGGGAGACTGAATGCTTTTGTGTGATCCTCCAGACACAACAAAGTCTGGCAGTCTTAGCTACTGCCTCTCAGAGTTCACAGTAAGCCTGTCTCCCCACACCCTGGTGAGGCGAGGTGACAGAAGGCAACTGAATCTTGGCCATGTGTTGTGAGGATCACATGCATTTTTGTTAAACTATATTGAATTCAATAACATAGACGCCTCATGTGGTAGAAGAATAATGGCCCCCAAAGTTGTCTATGTCCTACTCCCCAAATCCTGTGACGGTGTTAGGTTGCATGGCAAAGGGAATCCATATCACAGGTGAAATTACGGTTGCTAACCAAATGACTCTAAGATTGGACGTTACCCTGGATTATCCAGGTAAGCCCGATGCAATAACAAGGGTCCTTAACGTGGAAGAGGTGGGGGCGACAGAGGAAGCTGAAGTGATGCCATGCGAGGACCCCCGGTCACCCTGTGGACACCTAGATCTTAGTCCAGTGAGACCATGTTGGACTTGGTCTAACCTACAGAATAAAGTTGTGTTGTAGGAAGCCACTAAGTCGGTGGTGATTTGTTACAGCAGCAGCAGGAAACTCACACACTGTGTATTCTGTGTTTTAACACATCTTTGAGAACTAGCTCTCCAGGAAGCAAAGAACATTTCAGAGTGTTCGGCTCTCTGCTTCAAACAAGGCAACCACTTTGGCTCCATTTTCTAGGTGTCTCCAGATTTTGTGTTTCAAGAGGAAAATATGTTCCTTAAAGTTCTCAGAATCCATGGCTGCAAAAACAATTTGAGAAGTTTCAACTAAATAGGGAAAAGGTATAATAAATGACTATTTTCCCCAGTAACGACCTTTGCCCATCCTGTGATGGTATTGTTGTAATGTACCCCGCGAATCACAAAAGGACGCCTCAAGTAGTCGAATTAAAGAGTCACATTTTTTGCAATCTGGGACTACGAGGGGGCATTTCGCTCTCCCAAATCTTGCAGTGATAAGATGGCTGCAACACCAGATTTACATAGGCAAAAATCACAAAGGTATTGATTACATCCCAGGGTTTGGAATGAGGACCTTGGTTTGCACCAAGCAGTTACAGAAGCGAGATTGAGCCAATTAGTTATCTACAAAGATTAATTATAGTTTTGGGCCTTTGGACCACTGAGTTGACAGAAACACATTACCTAGAGCCCTCGGGTCTTGGGACCACTGAGTTGACAGGGAAACTATCTGGAACCCTCAGGTCTTGGGATAATTGTGCTGTCCTGGTTCCCAGGTACAGAGGAATTTGCTTTCTAAAACCAGTAAGATCACAACCAATGGGATATTCACATTACAATCAATAAGGCATTCAGTCAAATGGGATGATTTATACAATTCAGAAAATCAAAGTAACTTTTCTATTGTTAAACAAAGCAAATAAGTACAGAAGCCAAACAGCAGGGTTAAAGTTAAACTACCTGAGATGATTGCTACCATATTTCAGTATCTTAAGGAAATGTCCTAATCAGCAGTCACTTTCAGTATCCAGTCCCATCTGGGTCAAAACTCCAATCTCACACCCAGTTTAAATCTTACCTTCCCTTTCTCCTTGGCAAAGATAGGCTTCGGGAGGACATGTATGTGGCCTGCCCTTTCTTTCTTCATCTTCCCTTTCACAGGTCAAGTTGCTCTAGGTTGGAGAGAGGCAGGGAGGAGGAGAGATTGGGATCAGTTCCCTCTAATGTGACTGGTCACCTATCTGTACTGGGGAGGTGTCACTGGTCTTGCCCTGGCTCAGTTGAGGTCCACATGATACTGGAAATTTCAGCTGGCATGCTAGTCCCAGCGTAAGTGGGGGCCAAGTTTTTCTCTGGGCCATGTCCAGGCACACCCTTATCCTGGGTCCCCCTTAGGACAGACCCATCTCCTTTGGGCCCTTATGAAAAGGTGTAAGTGCTCTGGGAGGTAGGTTTGGATGAACCTTACACACAGACAGTGGCGTTTCCTCCGCCTACCGAGGGCCTGAGTAGGAGCTCAGAGTATATATGGTCTGTATGGTTCTCCCACTTAGAGCTTTAGCAGGTGGCTGGGGTGGGTGCTGGGTAGGAACTGCTATGTGATCCCTGCTCTCATCTCCGTAGAAATGTTCTCTGACACCAGGGGCCCACCTTGGACCTTCTGGAAGCTGCTCCACCTTCTGAGTATCAGGGAGGGTTCAGTGTTCATGCCTGTTTGTGAGATGGAAGTTTCTGTGGCCTAGAAAAGGTCTGGGAGGCCCATCTGGGCTACAGAGAGCCAGCTTTCTGGGAGCTGTGGTGAGCCTTCCTGCACATCTCAGCCACCCAGAGTTGGCAATCAGAAAATCCCGAGGCTGCACTGGGGTCTAGGCTTGGTCCAAATTCACGTTGGAAGTTACGCTGCCTGGCTTCCAGGTGCCAAGGGAGACTCCTTATGAGCTGTTGGTACCTATGAGCTGTTCATTTGTGTTGGAAGAAAGCAGTCCAAACTGGCAGGGAGGGAGGGCTGGGGCGGAGGCTGCCTGAGCCCTGAGCACTTGTTTGCCTCAAGAGTTGGGCACTTGGTCAGCCATCCTCCTGTGGGCGGAGCCTGGGATGAGCCAGCAGCCACCTCTCTTTCCCCCAAGCTCTGAATGCAGAGGGGAGAACATTCTTGTGTGCGCCCCTTTATCCTCAGGGAGAGTAGACTAAAGCCCTGCTTAGTCAACTCTCAGTTTTCACCGACATCACACCTGAACTGTTTAATCAGGAGAGAGGAGGGCAGAGGAAAGCTAAAACCCCCTTCTGGACCAGGCACTGTTTGAAACAACACCTCTGAACCACCACCCCTCCTGCTGGTGGGAAGCAGAGAGACTGACTGACATTCCTCCTCCGGGGCTGGGCCTGGGTGGACAAGGTGGGCGCTGCGCTGCCCACATCCATTCGTGTTCACCTTCTACAGGCCTGCTTAGGGATCTCTCTGTCTCAGGAACAGGCTCCGCCCATAGGCAGGCCAGACTTGCCAAGGGTTAATGCCCTCCACCAGAGACAGAGAAAGCTGCAGGCACCTGCCTCAGCTTCCTGGGCCCGAAGGTGGGGGACGGGGCCAGGCAAGCTCTGTGTCCTCTCCCCGAGGTCCCTCATTGGCACGCTTTCTATTTGCTTCCCTCCCTTATTAGCCCATTAAACCACGGTGGGCAGGAAGTGTTAGAAAGAAAGTGCCTCCTTTAGGATCCCATCAAGCTCAAATCCAAGAGAAAAGCAGACCCCATTGAATACTTATCACTGCCTTCCTGCGTTACCTGGCATGGGTGTGGCACTCAGTGGGTCCTTAATAAATGCCACACTGAGCGGAGCTCATGCCAGGGAAGCTCGGATGGAAGGGCTTCAGAGACTCTCGGAATAAGAGGGAATGGCTCAGTCTGTCCATCTGAAGCTGGAACGGAGCAGTAATGTGGGCCTCACAACATTCCGTGTTCCTCTAGCACTTTCACTGCAGGGATGACGAGCCAACACGGGGCTCCTTGCTTGGGACTGAGAGGTGGTCCTCAGGGGAGAGAAGCCTTGAGTTGGGCCTGCTCTCCTGGCTCTTGCCCTGTCCTCAGAACTGGGTCCAAGGCTCCTGTGCATGCTGTTTCTGCCAGGCTCACCCTGGACACTGCTCCCACGATGTGATGCTATTTGGCCGCAGCATTTATTTATTGTATGTAATCAGAGGGCAGGGGACCAGGAGGGTGCTGACAAATCCTGGTTAGATCCGAGCTTGGGAACAAGCTTGGGCAGGCTATTTTATATACCCTTATGGGAAAAGTCCCTAATAAGTTAAAGAAGGAAAAAGAAGAGGGGGGAAAAAAGCTGTTGGCATTTGAAATGACGATCAGATCATTGAGTCATATGTGTCACCCACAGGTCCTAGACTGCTGGTCCCCGGGGACTCTCAGTCATTGCCTGGGTTCTCAGTGTCTGTCTGTCCTGCCAGGATAGTAAGCATGGACTCAGGCTGGGAGGAACTGATGAACAAACGAGTCTGGGCATCGCACTTCCTTGGCCTGAGTCACTCCAGGCGGCTCACCTCACCTCCCCGAGGCCGCGCAGTCCTGGGTGCGGCATCGCTGGGAGCCAGCCAGCCTCCAGATTCTCTGGCTGCAGAGCGGCCTGGCCAGCTCACACAGGTAGTGCCCTGGTGCTCCTGGCAAAGGAAGCACCACGGCGGGAGGGGAGGTGGAGGGAGGCTAAACACGAGCATTTTCCAGGCCCGTCTGCCCAGGAGTGAAGTTGGCTGGGAAATGCCTCTGACAGTTTTAAATGTCACAGATGATACACTCCAGGAAGGACCCAGTCCCTGCCCCCTGCAGACAAGGCCCGCCGTTTTCATTCTTGCCTTTTCCCAGGCCCAGTCCTCAGCAGGTTAACTTTCAATGTCTGTGGTGGAGCCCAGACGAAGGCTTTCCTCCCACGAATGGAGGGTAGAACCTTATGGATTCATCATCAAAATTAAAAAAATTAAATAAAAGAACAAAAAAAAAAGATACCTACCTACTTACCAACATACAGTACATACAAACACAAACAGATAATGTTCTCTCTGGTGCCAGGGCCAAGGCAATATGAGAGCTCAGCGCTTCACCTCCAGCTCTTGAAGGCAGGCTTCTTTCATCTTCATGATACCACAGAGCTTGTAATCAGGGACCCCTGTGTGGGGCTCCTGACCCCAGAACTTAGCAATGACCCTCCAGTGGTTTATCCTTAACGATGCCTGAGCTATGGACTCTCAGCAGCTTTAGGTGAACAGATGCCCACCCTCCCGTGTGCTAGGCTTGCCCAGGACCCATCCTAACAAATGTTCTTGGGCTCGATTTTACCCGAGCTGTATAGAGGATTTACTACTTCTAAGGTGTATTTCGATTCTCAGAGCACTGCAAAGCAGTACGGCTCCCCTAGCCTGAGCAATCAATCAAGAAACATGTACTGCCCTGACCGCTTTGGCTCAGTGGATAGAGCGTCGGCCTGCGGACTCAAGGGTCCCAGGTTCGATTCCGGTCAGGGGCATGTATCTTGGTTGCGGGCACGTCCCTGGTGGGGAGTGTGCAGGAGGCAGCTGATCGATGTTTCTCTCTCATCGATGTTTCTAACTCTCTATCCCTTTCCCTTCCTCTCTGTAAAAAATCAATAAAATATATTTTTAAAAAAAGAAAGAAAAAAGAAACATGTACTAAGCCTGGACCATGAATGGGATTGTTAGGATCCTAAACATGTAAGACACTGGGGCTCACGATGAGTTTGCCCCCTTGTTGGGGACCCATCACATGCACAACCCTGGCTAGTAAGTGTGATGTGTGCTGGTTGTAGTACAAGGCCAGGTACATGCCCCAGCTCTGCCACTCCCTGAAGCATGAGCATGGCTGGGCCCTCGGTCTCTCACCCCAGCCCCCTCGCCAAGCGAGTTGGGAGGGGTAAATGAGGTGGCCTGCACTTGGCACAGCGCATGGCACATGGGAAGAATTCAATACCTGTCAGCTGTTGTTATTTTTCTACACTAAAAGGTATGTCTCCGGAGGACAGGAGCTGATTTTCACAGCTCTGTGTTCCTCCCACAGGGCCTTCCATAGAATATACACCCGAGAATGCGTGGACCTATGTGAGGGACAGGTGACACAGGAGAGAAGAGTCCGTTGTGTAGGTCCATTTCCTTCAGGAAGGAGAAAGCAGTGAAAGAGTGAAGCCTGGTGCAGGTTTTGAAAAACTTACTTTGTCCAATGGAAGTATTTTCAACTGCATATATTCCTATTTTTAAATAATTAACTGAGATTTTCCTATATGTAGTACATCCTGGAGTATTTAGGCAGGGATAACAGAGGAAAGCTGGAACAAACAAGGCAGGCCAAATAAATGTAATCTAGAGAAACCTCCCACAGAAGCGGAGTTTGTTTCGACACAATCGGTCTGTAAGGAAGCATGCAGAAGTCAGCTTTCAGAGGGCAAATCTTCTCCCTTGGTGCACATTGTCACAGCCAAGGCCTGGCTCTTGGCAGACCAAAGGGTCCTGACGGCTGATGCCTGCCTGCCGGGAATATGCAGCTGGGGCTGCTGTAGGTGCTGCCTAGGCAGACTGCATGGGCAGGCAAGTGATCGGTGTCGCTCTACCTCAGACCCACAGCAAGACTAGGCGTTACCATGGTCGGCTAAGCAAGGGCAAGGCCCATTCTGCTCTAATGTTCCCTGTCTTGCTGTTAAATAATGAAAAAAAGCGCCGGATGAGGGCTTAGGAGGTGGCCTGCATTCACGTTCCAGCCCTCCACTCACTAGTTGTGTCGTGTTGGTCAACTCATTCAGCCTCTCTGAGCATCACTCCAAAAGGCCATAGATCTATGGCTGTATAGATGGGAACGCCTATACAATGAAGGGAGTTGGGCCCGACAGTGTGTGAGGCCAGCTCTAGCTCTAACCCTGGAATCCTCTGGGTTGTGGAAGAGTGAGGTTAGGGGGAGGCACCTGGCAGCTCATGACAGAGGGTGCTGATTCCCAGGGTTCTCTCAGAGATCATGTCCACATTCCTTTTTCCACCCCCGGGATGCACACAGAAAGGCACATACTATAGTACTGCCTCTGGGTGTAGGTGGTAAGTATTCACGTAAATCATTTACTAAATTAGTATTTCCTGAGAACCTTCCGCAGAACAATGAGCTGAGGGGTTGTGTTGTGAAGGGCACAAAAGATGCACACACCGAGCCCTTTGCCCTCAAGGCCAGGGTCCAAATGCTAGCTCTGTGCTCAGCAGGCTGTGTGGCCTTGCACACACACAACTCTCCATTTCTTTGTCTGTGAAATAGGGAAAATCAAACCTAGTCTGCTTGTTATAGAATTAGAGATAATATGTGTAATTGTCGGATTGTTCCTAGGATTGAATTGTTCCTAAGAAATACATATTATAGCTTAAGCCCCTGACACAGAGCCTAGCACCTGGTATGAATTATCGTAGTTACTAATAATATACTAGTATTCTTATCATTATTATCAGTACTAGAGGCCCGGTGCACAAAATTGGTGCGTGGGTAGGGTCCCTAGGCCTGGCAGGCGATCAGGGCCAATCAGGACCAGGCCAATCAGGACCCAAAGGCCCCAGCGGGGTCGGGAGATGAAGTGATGGTGGCCTGGCCAGGCCGGGTGCCGAAGGAACAGACTCCAGAAGCTGGCTGCCCTTGGTGCCCTGCCACCCCACGGTTCCCCGCCTACCCCCCTCCTTCCCTCGGTGCTGCGCTGCCACCGGGGGCCTGTTGGCTGGGGAAGGGATGGGGGGAGGGCCCAGGAAAGGTTTTGATCTCCAGTTTGGAACATGCAGAAGGCAGCCAATCAATGATTTTCAATCATCATTGATGTTTCTATCTCTATTTCCCTCTCTGAAATCAATCAAATATATATTTTTCAAAATGCAAAGTTTTTAGAGAAAGAAAGGTAGGGCAAGGGAGCTATTGACAGGGGGCATTTGAAATCTTGCTCACATTTCAGATAGGATAACATAAGGTGGTCCTCAGGGGGTGACAGTTGAGGAGGGGCAGTGGGTGGAGCAGGGCACTGCGGGATGAGAAACGGGCTGTAATGACCGGGAATGTCTGTGACAGTGACACCGAGCGTGTGTTGAGGCCATCGCTGGGATCATTCATCCCCAAGAGGTTTTGATTCCGGATGGGAGGAGAACCACAGAGATCAGTGGGCCTCTCTTAGCCTAGAAGGTGACACAGGTGGCAGGAACGGGCTGCCCTGCTTCCCTACAAATGTAAGCATGCAGTGTAACTGCACATGAGGTTAGTCACACGGCCAAATCAATGCCCAGTCAGCGCTGGTAGCTGTGTCTTGCCACGCTCTGGCTGTGCTGCAGCATTATTGGCTGGGGGGTGGAGGTGAAGCCGTGCCCCCAAGCGCATGTAGTACGCGAAGGGGCAGGCAGGAAGCCAGAAGCTGGAAGTCAGAGCTGAAGCAGCGCTATTGGCCAGGGAGGCCAAGGCCATGCCCTCAAGCACACGCAGTATAGGAAGGGGCGGGCAGGAAGCCAGAAGCTGGAAGTCAGAGCTGAGGCGGCCTGGCAGTGCTGCATCTGCTATGGAGCTGGATGGGGAGCAGCTGTCCGTTTGGACCGGCTTTGGAGTCGGAGGGGCTATACTTCCTGAGCATCACTGGTGAGTCCCTGCGAGCCCGCGGCATGTCAGTTGGTCCAGGTGGGGTCTGGGGAGGCCTTTCTCTCCTAGAGCCGTTCTTCCCAGGGTAGCAGTGTCGGCCATTTTTGTGTGTTTTGTTTTTCAATTTATTATTTTTATTGGAAAGCAAGCTCTGGGCTTGTGGTTCCTGAGATCCCTGGGCCATAGCATGCACCTCCAGGCCTCACTGCGCCCCCTCCCCCTCCTCCTATGTTGAGCATCTGGTCCCTGGTGGTCAGTGCACATCATAGTGACTAGTCCAATGGTCATTCTGGTCATTACACCATTATGATCACTGGGCTTTTATTATATAGGATAGGATGGGCTAGAATAAACGATGCTTTTGGAAGACTGGAGACCTGAGAGGGGAGAAGGAAGAGTGGAGCTCAGTGAATGGTAGGTGAGCTTTGATCCAAGAGCCCTTTACCTCCCCCAATGCCTGTGTTCATCACACCTGCACCTGTGTCCCAGGGAGGCCATTATGTCTGTCATTCATTTGGAAGAACCTTTAGGCTCCCCTTTCCGCAAGGCTTCCTAACAGGAAATACAATGGCCAGCAGATTTCTTCTTTTCCCAAAATTAATATCAAGGTCAGCACTCATACATTTCTTTGTGCATTAATTGGAAACCGCACTGCCTCATGAGCTACTCCTCTCCTGCTCCTTGAATGAGGCAAATCCTGCTCTCTTCCTGCCAATCCAGAAGGTGGCTGGTTATCCACAATTCAATCTGGGGGCTTTGGAGGCTCCGCCCTTAAACCAGGTCGATGCAGCCAGGTCCACTCTACTGGCCCCAGAGAATGTGCCAAATCCCTTTGATCTCCAAGGAATCGGATTAACAGGCCATGATGGACAAGGAGACATGTTATAAATCCCAGCATCTTAATTCAAAGGCTTTTAAATTCTTCCTTCTTAAATCTATTCTGTTAACTAATTACATTCACATCCACCTTTTTTGCCTTGGTTTTCCCCCCTGTGCTCCTGTTTATCCCTGAAACCTTACCATATTTGGGGGAGGGAGGGCTAATAAATTCATAATTGTAGAAAAGGTTTTTATTTATTTGGCCTCAACTCTCCTCTCTCCTACTTTCTCTCTCCCACAAAAGCTTTTTATTTTCTCGTGTCCGTTTTTTCCATTGAAATAATCATCATCATAACAACAGTGTACTGAGTACTCATTATAGCCAGAAATTAGCAAAATTTTTCACTTACTTTATTTCATGTAATCCTCTCAACAACCCCTTGTCACCGTCCCCTGTTAAATTATTATTTCTAGCCTGACCACATGGCTCAGTGGTTGAGTGTCTGTCATTCATTTGCTCAGGAGGTCATGGTGCGATTCCTGGTCAGGGCACATGCCCAGTTTTCAGGCTCAGTCCCCACTGTGGGACGTGATTCTCTCTCATTATTGATGTTTCTATTTCTCTCTCCCTCTCCCTTCCTCTCTGAATTATTTTTTTTAATTATCATTTCCATTTAATAGCTGAGAATCAGAGAATTCTCAGAGAGGTTAAGTACCTTTTCCAAAGTCACACAACCAGTAGAGTAAATCTAGGACTTGAATCCAGCATGCTAAAGATTATTATCTTTTTCACCAATACACTACTTTCTCCAAATTTCTAGAGAACTTCATGAATCCTCTACATTGTTTTAGTAGTCCAAATAGCTATATTCCTGTGGAATGAGTAGTGATTCTACTATAGATAAATTATTGTTTCCAAGAAAGCATTTATAAACCACCTTAAAGCAGCTTCCCAGATTGGCTCTCTGATCTAGGTGTACTTGAAAAGGAAATAGTCAGCCATGTGACCCTATAAACATTGTGGAGACTACAAGGTAGTATTCTCAGGACAGTAAATACATCCCAGGTATTGCCCCATTAACCTCTCTTTTAAAATCCTTTAAATGTTTTCTGACAACAACACAATAGCCCAGCTACGAAAGTTTCCATGTGTTAAGGGCCCCAGACATGGGGATCAACAGGAAATAAGACCCCACAATTGGGAGTAGACAGAGTCTGGGTGGAGGTGCCGCTGGAATGGCAGACGTCTGATCGAAGGGAACAGGGAGGGGCTTCCTTGGAGCGCTTCAGGGTCAGGGGCAATAAAAGACATTGCATCAGCTGAGATCATCTTGCAGCCATGGCTACTCCTAGCAGAAGGGTTTCAGAAACCACATGTTGCTCTATGCTGCTGCCCTCTCTGTCTTTTTGGCTCCACACCACTTCCTAAGTTTCTGGAATGCTTCCTTCCCAGAGGATAATCCCACAGCCTTCTAATGCACTGGGTCTATAGCATTTGTGTGCAATTTGGTAGGACAATCTGGGGTGGAAGGTGGTCATGAACAACAAGATCCCAACGTATCTGTGATTTCTGCCTGACAACCAAGGAGATGGAAGGAACCATGTCCACAGCAGAAATGAATGGTGGATTGAGGTTGGATTAGGCATGTAAGTTTCTTTTTTCTTTTTTTAATGTATGTATCTTATTGATTTTTTACAGAGAGGAAGGGAGAGGGATAGAGAGTTAGAAACATCGATGAGAGAGAAACATCGATCAGCTGCCTCCTGCACACCCTCCACTGGGGATGTGCCCGCAACCAAGGTACATGCCCTTGACCAAAATCGAACCTGGTACCCTTGAGTCCGTAGGCCGATGCTCTATCCACTGAGCCAAACCGGTTAGGGCGGCATGTAAGTTTCTTATGTTCAATTCATTAAATAAGAAGACCATAAGATTAATAAGGCTCTAATGCCATGGCAGTCCATGTAAGTAAACCAAAATCTAAGCCTGCAAATGCCTCAAAACTTTAAGGATAACCAAGAACAAACAGGCAACTAGTCTTTAAACTCTAGCCAATCAAATAATTTTCTTTCTTTGCCTCTGTAAACTTTTAATTAATGGAATAGATTTTTATATAAATCTTCCTCCTCTTCCCCACCTCCTGTCCTTACAGCGCTCTTAACCACTTCCAGTTTGGTGCTGCCACGTTCCAGTTGATTTTTGCTCAAGTAAACTCTTCATTTTTTGTTTTTACTCTGCTTCAGTCTATCTTTTAACACTTAACCCTCTGAGGCCCCCAAAGCTCACATTTTCAGATGTAAAGAGGAAATTCTTTAGAGGTTATCAACTAAGATAACTTGTTAGAGGCTGTTGGAAGTGTAATGGTGTCAGGGTTGTCACAGTGACCGGGGAGTGTTGCAAGTATTTAATGAAGGGGACAGGAATGCTAAACATCCTGCAGAATGTCCCATCTCAAATGTCAACAGGATCCCTGGTTGGGCTCCTGCCCTCAAACTGGTGCTCAAGTCTGGATCTGCACAGCAATCAGAGCTCTGTCTTCAAGGGACTTTATCGGAAAATGGCTGATGTCATCATCAGCATCATCCTAGCAAATGTGTGTGTGGAACCTGTGACCTGGAAGGCAGGGGGCTGCCTAGTGAAAGGTAGTGAAATGCTTTGTAAGTCAAGTGAACTGAATAACACAATTCTCAGCCTATTACAATTGTATGGGATGTTCATATTTAACTTAGGAATGCCATATGTCCCTCTCTTTTTCCTCTCTCATTCTAGATAAACAAGGGTTTGCTCCATAAAGTCAGGAAAGACAGAATCCTTACATACAAATTTCCATTTGCAGTTTGAATCAGTGCACAACCTTCTCATATAATGTACTTTCAAGACTGCAGACTTCTCAAAATAATGAAAAGATCCTTGATTTACACAAGAGGTTGACAAGGCTGCTCTAAACTGGCATTGCAGTCATATTATTTAGGTAGGCATTTTGTTTTGTTTTGATTACAAATTTAGCCTGTACAAAATGACACATGAAAAATATTTAATTTTGGGACATTCTGAAATTATTTACAAAATGAAAACTATTTAATATGGTCAAACTCGCTGAAGGCATTTTGATCTAAATACTCACATTTTCTTTAACTGCCAAAGAAATTAATGCAATATGAAAGAATAGATTTTATGACTTTGGCAGAAGTTTGCATTTTCTGAAAATTGGCACATATGTATATCCCTGAAGACACGCCTGCTCTGCGTTCTAAAGCAAACTTTTATGTTTTCCCTTGAATGACACTTCCCCTGGCCCATGTAGTCCCCTGCACCCTTTCCTTGCATAGTCTCCTGAAGCTTCACTTTGCACATCATGTGCAGTTCCTGAAACTGCATTTTCCTCATTTTTATTTCACCTGTTACCCAGTGTCACATTTAATCTTGCCTAGTGTGTATCTCGCGTGGCAGTGCTGTTTCCGTTCCAACAATGTCCCCAAAGACCACTTCTCCCTCCTACTTCCCCAGTTGTCAATGTCTCTGACTCCCTTGCACCCTTTAAAGGAGAGAGAGCTGGAGAAGGAAGAAGGAAAGAGGGAGAGTGGATTTAAGTGCAGATTTTAGGCTACAGTGCCTTGTACTGTCTTGTTAACACTCCCTTCATCACCACCCCTTCCACCCCATAACAAAATCTGAAACATTTCTGGGGCTAAATATTTCCTGTGTCCCAAGAATCCACAATTAATAAGTAGTCAATAAGGTTGACAATGATGAACATGACCTCAATCAAATTTTCTTTGATGGTGGGAGCAATAACTTGAATAATACACAACAGAAACCCAATTCAAATTTGATTAAGCAAAGGCAAATTTATTAGCATAATAAACTGAAAAGTCCATGCTCCCCTGGACTCTGAGCACCATTGAACCTAGGTGTCTAGACACGGTCGTCAGGGCCCTGTTTCCTCTGTCTTCTTAAGCTCTGCTTTCCTCTGTATCAGATTCATTCTCAGACTGGCTCTCCCCGAGTTAGGCAAAGATCACCTCCAGTTCTTCCTGCAGCTCTGCAACACCACCAGAAAGAAAGAAAAGAACCAGTTTCCCACGGTTCCAGCAAAATTTCAGGAGCTGACTCCCATTTGCTCTGATGGGCTCAGCTTGGTCTTATGTCCACCCCTAAACCAATCACAGCAATGAGATTCTCTTATTAGCCAGGTTTGGCTAAAGCCCTAGAGCTAGTGGCGGGGTCAGCCCCAGACAAACAATATGGACTGAGGGGGAAGAAGAGTGATCCCCTAAAGAAGCCATGGTGTTTGTCCCAGAAAAAAAGAAATGAATGCTGAGGTGGCCAAAGCAGCAATTGTTCACTATAATTCCTAAAATTGATACTAACCCTACAGGGTTGGGATAAGAATTATATTATATGGATTCAAGAAGTTTATAAATCATAAAGCAACTATAGCTAAAAGATGTTTTATTATTAAACAGATAATTCTGCTTATCCACACAAAATACATTGATAGATTGCATTGACACTACAACCAAAGCAACAGTCATTGTGTGGCTGGATGGTCAAGGGAGACTCCAGTGGCAGAGGAAGGCATTCTGGGTATTGTGGAGAGTCGGGTGTGGTGGGAAGAACCTTGGCTTTGAAGTCATGCCGATGTGGATTCTGGTCTTGGCTACATCTTTTATCAACCATGTGAACTTGCACTTGGCACTCACACACTTTCTTCAACTGTGAGGTGAGGGTAGTCACACTTCTTAATATGCCATTCTTGTGAGAGTGAAAATGTGTGCAAAGTGCCCATGGTGCCTGGCTCAGCACAGAGAGTTAATAATATTCCCTCTCCCCTGCCTCCAGTACTCACGTTGCTTTATTGCTATTGAAATTTCAATAATTTAAGGCATCTTAATATTGAAATGCAAAAGCTGGAAGATACTAGTTTTTATAGAGACAGAGTAAGTCAAGTTCATTTTTTTTTTTTTTTGCATCACTATTTAGACTTTTTCTAAATATTCTACCTGATGGGGGAGGGAGATCTGGAAATAGAATTGGGGACTTTGCCCTAAATATCTGTCAACCTGGGCTGGTGGTGAACTTTGGTTATCGCCCTCTTAACACACCAACTCAAACAACTTTGATGTTATCAAACTACCTCCCCAAGGTGCAAAAACCACAGCTTTAAAGCAACCTATGAGTCAGCAGCTTAGTGAAATGTGAGTAGGGATTACGTCATTGATAAGGAAGGAATGACTAAGTAAACAAGCCTTCGCAGGGATAGTTTCGGGTCGGTATTTTCTGCCAAATTATTGAGAAGAGGGGAAAGAGGCATCAAGACTGTAAAAGGGATCTTTCTTCCTGAAGGAACGAATTCCAGAGGTGCTCCCAAAACACCCACGCGCCCCTCTCTGCTCACCCCTTCCTACTGCCCTCAAATTCCTTTTGCTCCAAGGATCCTCCTCTTGGGGAGACATTTACTCACTTTACTTATTCCTACAACTCTCTTTTTTCTCTTCCCCAAACCACAGTTATAAAAGCCAGTACTCAGGAAAATGTCCTCTCCCTTCTCTGCCTCCCCACAGTTACAGAGCTACAAGGACCTACCTTAGGAGTCCACATGATTCTTCCAAGCACCTCTTGGGAGGAGTCTGGCCCATCTATAATAATAAAAGCATAATATGCTAATTAGACCGGACAGCTGAACGACCTTCCAGACATCCTTCCTGACAAAGCCATGACAGTGGGGGGTCGAGGCAGAGGCAGTTAGGGGCAATCAGGCAGGCAGGCGAGCAGTTAGGGGTGATCAAGCAGGCAAGCAGTGCCTGGGCCTCTAGTCCTATTTATAAAAGCGGTCACAAAAGGAATTTCATGTTGCATTCAGTATAAACAGTTTTCATGCTGATTGGATCACCACCTGCCTGGAGTTTCCGTACCAGCACAAATTAACCATCTGTTTTTCCTCTTTGCCTCAAGCTGGCTTCCACCTCACATTGGGCCTCCAGAGCATCAGATGCTAACCTGTGCAATTTCCCAAGCCTGCAGAGGAAGTGGCATCAAACTGCAAATTTCCTTAGTCACAATGTCCTGACAGTTTCCCAGTATCGAAATCAATTCAGCCCACATTTATTTATTAAGAAACTAGAGGGAGTGCTGGTGCCAGACTCTGCTGAGACACTGGTTTCCCATTCAGAAGCTTAGAGTAGGTCAGCCAGCTGCAGGGCACTACATTTTCACGCAGCCACACCCCAGTGTCCCCCTGATTTATTCTAACTCAGAGGAAATCCACAGGCATGGATTTGAGCTCCTTCCCTCCGTCTTGGTGAGGGGCCTCCTCAGCTAAGCTTAGGCCCAAGTGGGCCAAGAAGACTGGCAGTCACAGACAGGGCGCTGTCCACCTCTGCAATTGAATTCCTGATCTCTCCCTTTGGCTGACTGACATCATTCACATACAGACCACATGCCTCAAAGGTAACAAGCTGATCCCTTCCTGAACTCTCTGGTTTCTATCACCTGTAGCCTGCATTCTGCCTGACTTTGTCCCTCCTACCATGTTCTAGGCTAACTAGACAGGGAGAACCTGGAAAGCAGGGGCCTTATCTGGATTCTTCTTCTTCCCAGATCTTAGCACCCTGCTTAGAGCAGGGTTTAGTAACCACATGTTTATTGTTTCTAAAACACCGACTCGGCCAATTCCGAGTGAATCTTTAACTTTCAAGGAGCCCTTGGCCAAATGCATGTCCAAAGTGGCCAGAATTGTACCGAGCCAGCAGGCACAGACACTGGCGTGGTTGGCTCACTCCTCCTTCTGCAGCTGGGGTCCTCTCACCTAGCCCTGCACCCTTCTCAATAAGCAACCTAATTAGGGCAGAAGGGATAAGAGGGACCTTCCAGGCTCAAGGAGGAGAGAGGGAGAAGCAAAAGGAAGGGGGCTTAGGAAAAAGATCCAAAAAGAAGAAGAGTAGAGAGGCAGGCAGGTTGGCAGAGGGAGACTAGAGCAGATGAAACAGACACACCTACAGGGGGAAAGGGAGGGAGACCAGGGAGAGGGAGAAGGGCAGGAGCCGCCAAGGAAGGATGTCAGAATGCTCAGATGGATGGGGCGGGGTTGCCATGCCATAATTTGTCTTAATTAAGTGCCTACTGTGTGCCAGGTTCTGTTATAGGTCTTTGGGGAGAAAGTGGTCAAGAAGATAAGCTCCCTCCTCAAGGAATTTATATTCTCATGAATGAATGATGACAAATAAATTAATATATATTGAAAGTTGTTACAGAAAAAGCAGATGATGATCTACTGTCAAGTAGAAGCTACTTTCACTCAGAAAGTTCTGGCTCCTAGTGCAGCACTATTGTGTTTATGTGAAAGCAAAACATACCAGACAATTAAGGCTATGTTTTTATTCAGGTTATTGTAATAAGGGTAATGTTCATTAAAGAAGCATGTCTCATTGAAAAGGAAGGGGCCTTGTAGCTGAAACAGGCAGGTAAACCAGGGAGTAAGAGCCTTGAAGAAGGAATAGAGATGGGGCTTATTGTGAAATATCCGAGGGTGGATGGTCTTTTGAGATTTATCTTTGAAACACAAAAGAATGCGGGATTTGGAGAAACAGGGGATAGGGGATTTCTTAGGTATTGCTGTTTTACAAAAGCACAAGACTTAGGCAAAGTTCAATCTTGTCACTAATATTGTGCCACCTCAATTCTGAAATCTAATTGTGATTGCTTCCCTGTGCTTACTACCTGCACCTCAACTTTTGGAGTTTCTTCAAGCAACACACAAGACCCTTCATGACCTGCCTCCTGCCTGCTCCCAATTGGCTGAAGTGGGAAAGCACAGCGGAATGCACATGTGAGAAGGTTCTGGGCCAGGCCCACCCATCACCTCTGCACGCCTTCCATAGGGCCACACTTACCTGCAAGGAAGACTGGGAATGAGAATCCAACTGTGTGCCCAGGAAAAAGGGGAAAGTGGATGTCAGTGGTCACAGCTAGCTGGCTTTGTCTCAGATGCATCTTGTGCTGTTCCCTCTCTCTCTGGGAATGTCCCTCTGCCTCCCTCCTGGCCCTTCCCTGATTAAATGGCTTCTGTGTGCCGTTCCAAGGTCACTTAAGCATGCCTTCCTTTAGGAGTTCTTTCTTGACCACCAGTGTGGGTCAGATACTCACTGAATGCCTCTGTAGTACCCAAAAATCTGTTATAATACTACTCACACTATTCTCCAATTGTTTATTTTCTCATCAGGCCCCACACTAGACCTTGAGGTCCCTGACATTGGGGACTGGGCCTCTCTCCATCCTTAATGCCTAGCACCACGGGACACAGTGTTGATAGCGTCTACTGAATAAATGGATGAATTCTGGATCACTTCTAAATTGCCAGATCCCCAGAGGTCCCACAGAGTGGTCATTTCAACAACAACAAAACATTGTCCCCCAGTAACCTTACAATGAGGTTTGATTTGAGTCCTGGGACCCCCAAGAAGACACTGAGTATTGTTGATATTAGGATGCAAAGAGAGCTAAGATGCCTTATTTTGAGTTCTGCCCACTAACCATCTTTGGAGCCCTTGGTCAATAGGACTGAGGCCTCAGCTTCCTAGCAGTTGAGGCTGAAGGTAACAGGCACCCATTGTGTGAACTGGGCTAAGACTGCAGCCAACGTGGAAGGAAGGCAATGACTGGAATGGACACTGTTTGCTTAGCATCCAGGTAAGTCAAGCAAACAGTTACATAGTGACACACTTAGGTACAGCTTCTCTGATCCCTGCATTGCTCCAGGCCAGCCTTGAGTCAGCAACGAAGACAGTAAAATCTTATTAACAGGGGAGAGAAAGGCTGAGTCATTTCTATAATGACTGGCTCGTGGCAGGATTCATCACCAAGCCCGAGAATGATGAAATGGTGCCTCTTTTTATATTGAGCTATTGGCTGGAGCCCGACCTTTACAACTTTTGACGAAGGAATTATATTGTGCACACATCCAAGAACAAATATAATGGGGAGATTACCTCAGGCGCATGAGTAACCAGACAGCCATGTGACTGGGACTTTCAGCCTGAGGGGAACAGAGCTCCTCAGGACTCCATGCCTCAGCCACCATCCTGGGGTATCTACAACTCTTGGGCCTGCCGGGCATCCCCAGCACCTCCAACATTCCTGCTGGTGATTCATTAGAGCCAAGTGGGAAAGAAAAAGGAACAGAACACAAATTTCTTAACCTTAGATTGACTTGACTTCCATAAGTGGTGAAATTAATGAAATGAAGATGAATCATGCCTCTTGAATCATGTGACTTTAGGTATGTCCTGGTGATTCTTTCCCTTGTCGGGCTGGTTCTTACCTGAGCCCTTAGGGTGCCATACAGGGCATCTGAAGGCACAAGGATAGGCCTCTCAGGAAGGACCTAAAGGATGTCAGGGACACAGTGGCCTCGGGACAGTAATTGCCAATGCCAACTGTGCTCTTTAGCTCTCCTCACAAAGGGGAAAACCTGCTGAGTCCTCTCTCCCACAGAGTCATAGGTGTACGCATCCATTCTGCAGAAGCATCAAGTTGCTCAGGTGATGATCATGATCATTACATTAGCTAACACTTATTACCACTTAAATGTACTAGGGCTAAGCTAGCGAATTAGCATGCAGTATCTTGTTTCATCCTCTCAATCCTATGAAATATATACAAAATACAACCATCACTTTAGGGGGGAAACACACTGGTGGGGAAGGTGCTGAAAAACTCAGCTCCCAAATGAATCAGACTAAGAAAACCCACCTGGAGGTCCTGCAGAGATGTGCTAGTGAGTTTCATCATCAACACAGGTTGTGCCCTGGAGAGCCAGCGCAGGCTCTTCAATTTTTATTTCAAACTTTAATACTTATCACACACCCCACTTTAATCAAAGCTGCCATCATCTCTCATCTCAACTAAAAGAGTAGCTAATATTAGATAAGCTCTTCTTGGGTGCCAGGTTGTGTTCTAAGCACTTTCCATGTGTTCAATGATGTGGCCCAACGAGGTAGGAATCATGATCAAGACCACTGCCTTGCACATCTCCAAGGGGTACCATTCACACTGTGTTCACTGGGATCAGGGGGTGATTACACCTAGCTCTGCACAAGGTGGTAGCCCTTGCTATCATCATTTCCATTTTACAGATAAGGAAACTGAGGCATAGAGGAGTTTAACTTGCCCATGCTCATTTTGCTCATCAATGGCAGAATTATGCTTCAAGCCTGGGCAGTCTGGCTCCAGAGCTTTAACCTCACCATCCCTTTATTAGCACCCTAATTGCCATCTCTGCTTCTACTCTTACCCTTTGATATTCTCCAGGAGCCAAAGTGATTCTTTTTAAAGAAACATAAATGCAATCATGACTCAAAACCCTCCAATAGCTTCCCATCACCCCAGAATACAATCTGAACAAACGCCTTAGCAGGCTCCACAAGGCCCAATGTGATCTGGCACCTGTGCATCAGTGGTTCTCAACCTTCCTAATGCCGTGGCCCTTTAATATAGTTCCTCATGTTGTGGTGACCCCCAACCATAAAATTATTTTCATTACTGCTTCATAACTGTAATTTTGCTACTGTTATGAATCGTAATGTAAATATCTGATATGCAGGATGTGTTTTCATTGTTACAAATTGAACATAATTAAAGTATAGTGATTAATCACAAAAACAATATGTAATTATATATGTGTTTTCCAATGGTCTTAGGTGACCCCTGTGAAAGGGTCGTTTGACCCCCAAAGGGGTCGCAACCCACAGGTTGGCGACCCACAGGTTGAGAACCACTGCTCTAGACCCTTTTCTAACAGCCCTCTCCCCACTCACTCTGCTGAAGCCACACTGGCTTTTGTTTTCCTAAGGTCATGACAAGTTATTCTCCCAGAGGACCTCTGCATGTGCTATTTCTTTTGCTTCTGCCACATACTTTGCCCAGATCCTCCTGTGGGTTTACTCCCTACCTCATTCAGGTAGGGAGTAATACCATCTGCTCAAATACCATCTGCTCCAGAAAGACTTCCCTGATCTTTTCTCATAAAATAGCTCAGACCCTCACCTGCTGTTCTCTAAAGCATTACCCTCCTTCGTCTTTCTTCACAGCATTTCAAAGAACTGGAAATTATACCACAGATTTATTCCTCTGATTCATTATTCCTCAAATGTAAACAGGAATATTGTCATCCTTAACACTGACCTTGAGAAGAGCGTATCACATAGTTGCAGCTCAATAAAGTTGCTGCTGTTGCTCATGCAGGAGAGGTTGACTTACTGACATGCAGAAGCTAATGTTTCTTTCTTCAGCTCATTCAAAGCGAAGGACCCTGAAACGAAAGAGTATAGACACAAAGAGTTGAGACTCTGGTTACTAGCCACAGAATATTCACAAAATTTAAGAAAAAAAAGTGTAGCCATAGGTGTCAGGCTTATTCAATTCTCTTGTTTCCCTAGTAAGTCACCTGGGCAGTGAGCAAGCTGGGAGTGATTGGACAGGTGTCCAGGCCCTGGTGGGGGCCTCCCAGACTCTGCTTATGAGCACACAGGTGAGAGAACTGCACAAAATCTCTCTTATCTATTCTCATCATGTATGCTGACATGTACACATAAGGAACTGTCGGACATTGAAACTTGGACTCAGAACTGTTGGACATTGAAATTGGGACTTAAACATTTTTTGTTCTTGATGCTTAAGTTTTACTTTCATTATGGTAGCTTTTTGTTCTTGATGCAAGGACAACCCTTCCTTGTCCCCACAGATGGGTGAACAATCTCTGCTGCAGTTGTGACTGTTCCTACCTACTCTACAACCTGCTAGGATTTATGATGCAGAAGGGCATGTATGTTGTGAAGAAAGAAAAGAAAGAAAGAAAGAAAGAAAGAAAGAAAGAAAGAAAGAAAGAAAGGAAGAAAGAAAGAAATATTGGTCGAGTAAATGCATGAGCAAAATCTCTGGAGAACAAGACCATGTCAACAGCTGCCCAGGGCACACAGTCAGTTCTCAATAAAGACAAAGAAAACAGAGGCAGATGGGAAAATGAGAAGGAAGAAGGAGGGAGAATAAAAGCGTTCTTCAGATTCCCATTTAATTACACATATACATATATACATATTCTTGTGTGTCAGCTCAGTAACACATGGCATCTCATTTAATTCTGGCATCCTGTGATGTAAGTATGTTAGCATTGATGAGAAAATATGAGAATAGTGGGCAGAAATGTTGTAAATATTTCCCTCCACATCCCGCGTGGTTCAGGGTTCAGGATCTGGAAGAGGAGCCGCACACAAATGAAAGAGAAAAGAGACAATTTGGGAATATTGGGGGGCCAGGTGGGTAAGTCCAACTCAAGAGGAAAGACTTCCACCGGTGCTCAGGCTGCACCAACCATTTTATAGTCAGAGGTAAACAAGGTAGTGGTTACCATAGTTACACTGTTCTTGTGAGTTTCACTTGTTTTGACCATAGTTACACTTCCTGCACTTCCCTCAGCCCATTAGCTTCCCAGATAAGATCTAGGGAGTGTTATAAGGTCAAGCCTAATTATGCTAAGAGGACTGTGCCCTCTAAGCTGGGACTTGTTTGTGACTTTGCCAACAGGTCAGTCCAAAGCTTAACCCTATATCGGCTCCCCACATCTCACCCTTCTTTTATTATTAAGCTACTATAATGAAAGTAAAACTTAAGCAGCAAGAACAAAAAATGTTTAAGTCCCAATTTCAATGTCCAACAGTTCTGAGTCCAAGTTTCAATGTCCGACAGTTCCTTATGTGTACATGTCAGCAATGATATTTCAGTTCTGGATGGTGGACAAATGGTGGCAATGCAGGTCTGACCCTCTCTGGTTTGATCCTGGGCAACCTGCAGCAACGCACAGTTGCTGACTGCTAGTATGGCAAAGTGTCGTCAGCGTCTTCCATCTCTGGATTGTTTTTCCTCTTGTCTTCATGGCTGGAGCATTCCTGATAATTCCTCTCTGTTGCAGGAATCCATATGGTTTTGGAGTTGTTTTCTGAAAATATACAAACATATTCTCGACCAAAAGTTAATAAAGGAAATTTTACTTGGGATCCTTTTTATATTTGCCCAAATGATTTCCTTTGGCCTATTTTGACACCATGTATGTTTTTCATGGGTGTCTTGCTGTTAGCATTACAAATGAAAAATCTTTTTTCTAGATGTAAATTAGTTGCAAGATATTTTTCCTTACATGGTATTTTTCCACTATCCCCCCTTTTTTTATTTAATTATTAGGAAGCTTTTGGAAAATTTTTATAATGTAGTCTAGATAACTTTAAATTTATAATTTTTTTGCACAAAAATATGACTGCTTTAGGTTCATTGCATGTTAAGCAATTTTACCATGAAATGAAAATTTTGGTTAATACTACTTATTTCAATTAAACTCGTTACTGTCAAATTTAATACTCTAACAACAATCTTAGTTTACACTGTAAATATTAATGGAAATGATTATTTTGCTTGAGAAGGCCCTAAACATTCCTGGTGTTAGGCTGGATTTAGATATAGGGTAGCTGCTGTCAGCCAAGTCTCTGTTGTCTGGGTCCCGATCTGAGCTGGGCATGGGAAGCAGGAAGCAGCCATGGGGGCAGGAGACCTCCCTCAGAAGGTGGCAATGCAGGTCCGACCCTCTCTGGTTTGATCCTGGGTAACCTGCAGCAACGCACAGTTGCTGACTGCTAGTATGGCAAAGCATCGTCAGCGTCTTCCATCTCTGGATTGTTTTTCCTCTTGTCTTCATGGCTGGAGCATTCCTGATAAGCCCCTGCATAGTTGGAGGTGGTGAGGATCTGTGCCCCACCACTGTTGACCCCCAAGTTCTCTCCTGATGGCCCCTCTGCGACTGTGCCTGTCTTAGGTTGTTCCTTCCCTGAGGAATCTTACCCGTCTCTGGCTAACCAGCCATCCTCCGGGGCCAAGCAGGGTGATGTGGGGTTCAGTTCTGTCTCCTTGGTAGCCTATGCCCCTGTGGCCTCCACGCCCAGCAACTGCCTTGGGGTCCCCTCGCCTGCTGGCGGGGCCCCGGCATTGATCACTTATCTTGGGGAATCCAGGTTTCTTCTCCAGGGAGGGCCCAGCCCATGCCATTGGGCAAGAGACAGATCCATGGTACCAGCCACCATGAGGCTTCAACATCAGCATGAACAGAGAGCTCAGGCAACAGCTGTGGGCAATTGGATTGTAAGAAGAGGGACCCTCTTGGCAAAAAGGGCAAGAGAGGTCAATACAGAATGCTCAAGTGCATTCCCAGGGGACCTTCCACACAGTGGAAGGGATTAAACCCTTTCATGTCCTTATTAAATTGCTGCCAAACATTCAAAGAATTAGTTTGTAAGTTTGTTTGGGATAAATGTACAATATGCTGTTGTAAAATATCAAAAATTATTAATGACATTGTAGAGTAATATCATGCAAGGATATTCTTTGCTCTAGGCCATGGCAATTCAATTTTAAGCTGGAAATGACGTTAATTAAATTTCTTCAATTAGTCTTTCAGTAACTTTACAATAGCTGTATTCAGGAAGGCCAAAACCTAAATTATATACCTTTCTATATTAAACCTAGTACATTTAATTACAGTCCTCCAGATGTTTGAAGGGAAAACCTCTTTCTATTATTTTCTTGCAGAGTAATTTCTAATCAGTATCCTCATCCTCTCACAGCTGAGTTACACTTGGAGAATTTCAATTTAAAAAAGAAAAATCTTTTTCTTTTACACCAAGCAACCTACAAGGTTACTTCTTGGATGTTGACTGATAGTGCCGCAAGGTCATGTATTTCAAGTCAAAGTCATTAAATTTGGTTAAAAAATCCTTTAAAAAGAGAGAATAAACTTTTGAAAACATTTCAGGGACCGTGAAATGTCCCAAAGTCATTCCTTGGTTATAGTTTTAAAATCCAACTTGAAAGACCATCAAATATATATGTGTATACAAGATTTAAAGAGTATATTCAGTTCTGTCCTGTAGATTTTGTACGAGGCACACTCAGATCAATATTTCAGCATTATTTCACCTCAAAATACCTAGGTATAAGTTTTTATCATTTGATTCAGTAAACGCCAAGGTCCCAAGTTCCCAGCGGCTCTGGAAAACCATGCTTGAGGCTGGCAAACAGGCCTGGCCCAGCCCTTGACTTTAAAACGACCATAATTTTTTCTGGGGAAAGTCAAGAAGCAAACTTGTAGCTACATTGTTTCCTGCCGGTTGCTTGCCGGTAAGAAATTTCAAAATTGGCCACGAGATCACAGCTGTGGGAAAACTGTTTTTCTGCTGGCAAAACAAGTTTGGTCTAACCTGGTCCATTTAAATGTCAAAGAGCTAAGCTAGTTTCTCCCTGGGCTACTGGACCTTCATAATTAATATATTTCAATAATTCTTGAGATTCAAATCCATTTATTATTTTAAGGCATTTACTTTGGCAAATTTCCTGTAACAGACAATTTTACTGAATTTCTTTGAGGCTTTAAGATTAACTGTGGAACAGGCTTCATTAACATTTCGAAAATCACTTTATTATGGAAAAATACCAATCTTGTTGCTAGAACCAGCCTGCATTTCTTCCCTGGGTCAAATTCGTCATTTTTCTTAGGAAATAACCAGTCTTGGGTTTTATTTTCTACATTTGCAAAGGGATTCCAGCTCAAAACTCTATCAAAATGTCCAAAAACAGGACAGTTGCGCGCATTAGTTTTATGCCAGCTTTTCTCTTTACACGTGCACAGAAATCCCAGACACATTTTTAAATTTTGTAAAACTTTTCAATTACGAGAAAGAGACTTTAAATTAGAATAGTTGGGGAGGGGGCATCCATATTGGATTGCCATGTGCTCCCTTCTTCGCTTCCCCCATATCCTGCTTTGGGGGAAGTTTCAGCAAATGACTCAGATGGTGTATTTTTTCCCAAAGTCATGCTTAATAGAAAAAGACATTTTAAATTTTTTCCTCTTTCGCTTTCCAAAGTAATAGTTAGCACCCAAGGTTATCTTAGCCAAAATTTGGTTATCATAAGATGTTCTTCAGTAATTTTTAAATAAAACATTAAGTAATCTCATTGCGGGAGAGCTTATAGCTCTGCCCTCTCCTGCCACCTTTGAATCTCTCCGCACCAGAGGTGGATTCGGCAGTGGGGTTTCATTTCTCATTACAGATTTTAGGTTCCAAATACAAATTAAGAATTTATTTATTTATTTATTTATTTATTTATTTATTTATTTTTAATATATTTTATTGATTTTTTACAGAAAGGAAGGGAGAGGAACAGAGAGCTAGAAACATCGATGAGAGAGAAACATCCATCAGCTGCCTCCTGCACACTCCCCACCGGGGATGTGGCCGCAACCAAGGTACATGCCCTTGACTGGATTCGAACCCGGGACCCCTCAGTCCACAGGCTGACGCTCTATCCACTGAGCCAAACCGGTCAGGGCCAAATTAAATTTTAATTTGGACAAGAAACCACATTAAGATGACCATGGCACTCTTTTTTCAGCCTGATTTAAAAGAGTACCTTTTAATATTCCAATTTCTTTATAATTTGGACTTTTTGCACAGGTGATTCTATTAACGGAGAATTAAACATTTCAGGATTAGGACATGGAGGGGGCCATGAAGGCCATTTCTCCCATTTTTTCTTTTCTTTATGCTCCTCTTAAGGAGTGGAGGGTGCAAGGGGAGGAGATTTATCCTCCTTGGCCTCTCTTAAAGGCTCTAGCAAATGAAATACCATGTTCCACAAGGGAAAACAGTTTTTGGAGGCAAGTTTTTTCCCTGCTGCTGACCTTTTTTTCAAGTTCTGAGTAACTCTTTGCCAAATAGTCAAGATCTAATGTACCTTCTTCAAGAAACCAAGGGTTATGTTCTATAACATCAAGCAAAAATTATAAGAGATTACCTCCTGAAGCTTTAAATTCTTAAGCATGCAAATCAAAAATCTATAATAAAACTTCTTACTTTTTAAGCTGAATTCTGCCCCACAAGCCTGGTTAGAAAGACGTTCCCACCCTACTTACAGATCGCAACTTCTGCAGCTGATCTGGGCTTTGCATGTGGTGAAATACCTCCCACCTTTACGGTGAATCCTTCCCCACCTTTATGGTGAAACTTCCCTTTTTTGCTCTAGGCGAAGCCTTCACTTCCAGATTTCCTGTCGGGCGCCAGATGTTGCAAATGTTTCCCTCCACATCCTGCGTGGTTCAGGGTTCAGGATCTGGAAGAGGAGCCGGTGCTCAGGCTGCACCAACCATTTTATAGTCAGAGGTAAACAAGGTAGTGGTTACCATAGTTACACTGTTCTTGTGAGTTTCACTTGTTTTGACCATAGTTACACTTCCTGCACTTCCCTCAGCCCATTAGCTTCCCAGATAAGATCTAGGGAGTGTTATAAGGTCAAGCCTAATTATGCTAAGAGGTCTGTGCCCTCTAAGCTGGGACTTGTTTGTGACTTTGCCAACAGGTCAGTCCAAAGCTTAACCCTATATCGGCTCCCCACATCTCACCCTTCTTTTATTATTAAGCTACTATAATGAAAGTAAAACTTAAGCAGCAAGAACAAAAAATGTTTAAGTCCCAATTTCAATGTCCAACAGTTCTGAGTCCAAGTTTCAATGTCCGACAGTTCCTTATGTGTACATGTCAGCAATGATATTTCAGTTCTGGATGGTGGACAAATGGTGGCAATGCAGGTCTGACCCTCTCTGGTTTGATCCTGGGCAACCTGCAGCAACGCACAGTTGCTGACTGCTAGTATGGCAAAGCGTCGTCAGCGTCTTCCATCTCTGGATTGTTTTTCCTCTTGTCTTCATGGCTGGAGCATTCCTGATAATTCCTCTCTGTTGCAGGAATCCATATGGTTTTGGAGTTGTTTTCTGAAAATATACAAACATATTCTCGACCAAAAGTTAATAAAGGAAATTTTACTTGGGATCCTTTTTATATTTGCCCAAATGATTTCCTTTGGCCTATTTTGACACCATGTATGTTTTTCATGGGTGTCTTGCTGTTAGCATTACAAATGAAAAATCTTTTTTCTAGATGTAAATTAGTTGCAAGATATTTTTCCTTACATGGTATTTTTCCACTATCCCCCCTTTTTTTATTTAATTATTAGGAAGCTTTTGGAAAATTTTTATAATGTAGTCTAGATAACTTTAAATTTATAATTTTTTTGCACAAAAATATGACTGCTTTAGGTTCATTGCATGTTAAGCAATTTTACCATGAAATGAAAATTTTGGTTAATACTACTTATTTCAATTAAACTCGTTACTGTCAAATTTAATACTCTAACAACAATCTTAGTTTACACTGTAAATATTAATGGAAATGATTATTTTGCTTGAGAAGGCCCTAAACATTCCTGGTGTTAGGCTGGATTTAGATATAGGGTAGCTGCTGTCAGCCAAGTCTCTGTTGTCTGGGTCCCGATCTGAGCTGGGCATGGGAAGCAGGAAGCAGCCATGGGGGCAGGAGACCTCCCTCAGAAGGTGGCAATGCAGGTCCGACCCTCTCTGGTTTGATCCTGGGTAACCTGCAGCAACGCACAGTTGCTGACTGCTAGTATGGCAAAGCATCGTCAGCGTCTTCCATCTCTGGATTGTTTTTCCTCTTGTCTTCATGGCTGGAGCATTCCTGATAAGCCCCTGCATAGTTGGAGGTGGTGAGGATCTGTGCCCCACCACTGTTGACCCCCAAGTTCTCTCCTGATGGCCCCTCTGCGACTGTGCCTGTCTTAGGTTGTTCCTTCCCTGAGGAATCTTACCCGTCTCTGGCTAACCAGCCATCCTCCGGGGCCAAGCAGGGTGATGTGGGGTTCAGTTCTGTCTCCTTGGTAGCCTATGCCCCTGTGGCCTCCACGCCCAGCAACTGCCTTGGGGTCCCCTCGCCTGCTGGCGGGGCCCCGGCATTGATCACTTATCTTGGGGAATCCAGGTTTCTTCTCCAGGGAGGGCCCAGCCCATGCCATTGGGCAAGAGACAGATCCATGGTACCAGCCACCATGAGGCTTCAACATCAGCATGAACAGAGAGCTCAGGCAACAGCTGTGGGCAATTGGATTGTAAGAAGAGGGACCCTCTTGGCAAAAAGGGCAAGAGAGGTCAATACAGAATGCTCAAGTGCATTCCCAGGGGACCTTCCACACAGTGGAAGGGATTAAACCCTTTCATGTCCTTATTAAATTGCTGCCAAACATTCAAAGAATTAGTTTGTAAGTTTGTTTGGGATAAATGTACAATATGCTGTTGTAAAATATCAAAAATTATTAATGACATTGTAGAGTAATATCATGCAAGGATATTCTTTGCTCTAGGCCATGGCAATTCAATTTTAAGCTGGAAATGACGTTAATTAAATTTCTTCAATTAGTCTTTCAGTAACTTTACAATAGCTGTATTCAGGAAGGCCAAAACCTAAATTATATACCTTTCTATATTAAACCTAGTACATTTAATTACAGTCCTCCAGATGTTTGAAGGGAAAACCTCTTTCTATTATTTTCTTGCAGAGTAATTTCTAATCAGTATCCTCATCCTCTCACAGCTGAGTTACACTTGGAGAATTTCAATTTAAAAAAGAAAAATCTTTTTCTTTTACACCAAGCAACCTACAAGGTTACTTCTTGGATGTTGACTGATAGTGCCGCAAGGTCATGTATTTCAAGTCAAAGTCATTAAATTTGGTTAAAAAATCCTTTAAAAAGAGAGAATAAACTTTTGAAAACATTTCAGGGACCGTGAAATGTCCCAAAGTCATTCCTTGGTTATAGTTTTAAAATCCAACTTGAAAGACCATCAAATATATATGTGTATACAAGATTTAAAGAGTATATTCAGTTCTGTCCTGTAGATTTTGTACGAGGCACACTCAGATCAATATTTCAGCATTATTTCACCTCAAAATACCTAGGTATAAGTTTTTATCATTTGATTCAGTAAACGCCAAGGTCCCAAGTTCCCAGCGGCTCTGGAAAACCATGCTTGAGGCTGGCAAACAGGCCTGGCCCAGCCCTTGACTTTAAAACGACCATAATTTTTTCTGGGGAAAGTCAAGAAGCAAACTTGTAGCTACATTGTTTCCTGCCGGTTGCTTGCCGGTAAGAAATTTCAAAATTGGCCACGAGATCACAGCTGTGGGAAAACTGTTTTTCTGCTGGCAAAACAAGTTTGGTCTAACCTGGTCCATTTAAATGTCAAAGAGCTAAGCTAGTTTCTCCCTGGGCTACTGGACCTTCATAATTAATATATTTCAATAATTCTTGAGATTCAAATCCATTTATTATTTTAAGGCATTTACTTTGGCAAATTTCCTGTAACAGACAATTTTACTGAATTTCTTTGAGGCTTTAAGATTAACTGTGGAACAGGCTTCATTAACATTTCGAAAATCACTTTATTATGGAAAAATACCAATCTTGTTGCTAGAACCAGCCTGCATTTCTTCCCTGGGTCAAATTCGTCATTTTTCTTAGGAAATAACCAGTCTTGGGTTTTATTTTCTACATTTGCAAAGGGATTCCAGCTCAAAACTCTATCAAAATGTCCAAAAACAGGACAGTTGCGCGCATTAGTTTTATGCCAGCTTTTCTCTTTACACGTGCACAGAAATCCCAGACACATTTTTAAATTTTGTAAAACTTTTCAATTACGAGAAAGAGACTTTAAATTAGAATAGTTGGGGAGGGGGCATCCATATTGGATTGCCATGTGCTCCCTTCTTCGCTTCCCCCATATCCTGCTTTGGGGGAAGTTTCAGCAAATGACTCAGATGGTGTATTTTTTCCCAAAGTCATGCTTAATAGAAAAAGACATTTTAAATTTTTTCCTCTTTCGCTTTCCAAAGTAATAGTTAGCACCCAAGGTTATCTTAGCCAAAATTTGGTTATCATAAGATGTTCTTCAGTAATTTTTAAATAAAACATTAAGTAATCTCATTGCGGGAGAGCTTATAGCTCTGCCCTCTCCTGCCACCTTTGAATCTCTCCGCACCAGAGGTGGATTCGGCAGTGGGGTTTCATTTCTCATTACAGATTTTAGGTTCCAAATACAAATTAAGAATTTATTTATTTATTTATTTATTTATTTATTTATTTATTTATTTTTAATATATTTTATTGATTTTTTACAGAAAGGAAGGGAGAGGAACAGAGAGCTAGAAACATCGATGAGAGAGAAACATCCATCAGCTGCCTCCTGCACACTCCCCACCGGGGATGTGGCCGCAACCAAGGTACATGCCCTTGACTGGATTCGAACCCGGGACCCCTCAGTCCACAGGCTGACGCTCTATCCACTGAGCCAAACCGGTCAGGGCCAAATTAAATTTTAATTTGGACAAGAAACCACATTAAGATGACCATGGCACTCTTTTTTCAGCCTGATTTAAAAGAGTACCTTTTAATATTCCAATTTCTTTATAATTTGGACTTTTTGCACAGGTGATTCTATTAACGGAGAATTAAACATTTCAGGATTAGGACATGGAGGGGGCCATGAAGGCCATTTCTCCCATTTTTTCTTTTCTTTATGCTCCTCTTAAGGAGTGGAGGGTGCAAGGGGAGGAGATTTATCCTCCTTGGCCTCTCTTAAAGGCTCTAGCAAATGAAATACCATGTTCCACAAGGGAAAACAGTTTTTGGAGGCAAGTTTTTTCCCTGCTGCTGACCTTTTTTTCAAGTTCTGAGTAACTCTTTGCCAAATAGTCAAGATCTAATGTACCTTCTTCAAGAAACCAAGGGTTATGTTCTATAACATCAAGCAAAAATTATAAGAGATTACCTCCTGAAGCTTTAAATTCTTAAGCATGCAAATCAAAAATCTATAATAAAACTTCTTACTTTTTAAGCTGAATTCTGCCCCACAAGCCTGGTTAGAAAGACGTTCCCACCCTACTTACAGATCGCAACTTCTGCAGCTGATCTGGGCTTTGCATGTGGTGAAATACCTCCCACCTTTACGGTGAATCCTTCCCCACCTTTATGGTGAAACTTCCCTTTTTTGCTCTAGGCGAAGCCTTCACTTCCAGATTTCCTGTCGGGCGCCAGATGTTGCAAATGTTTCCCTCCACATCCTGCGTGGTTCAGGGTTCAGGATCTGGAAGAGGAGCCGCACACAAATGAAAGAGAAAAGACAAGAGACAATTTGGGAATACTGGGGGTCCAGGCAGGTAAGTCCAACTCAAGAGGAAGGACTTCCACTGGTTCTCAGGCTGCACCAACCATTTTATAGTCAGAGGTAAACAAGGTAGTGGTTACCATAGTTACACTGTTCTTGTGAGTTTCACTTGTTTTGACCATAGTTACACTTTCTGCACTTCCCTCAGCCCATTATCTTCCCAGATAAGATCTTGGGAGTGTAATAAGGTTAAGCCTAATTATGCTAAGAGGTCTGTGCCCTCTAAGCTGGGACTTGTTTGTGACTTTGCCAACAGGTCAGTCTGAAGCTTAACCCTATATCGGCTCCCCACACAGAAACACACTTGCATCATTTTCTTGGTGCACTCTTTGTCTAAAACAGGAAAGAGCCTGTTATTAAAGAAACAGACTCCAAATTGCTTATTTTTGTGGAGCCCAAAGGGACTCCATAATGGCAGGTGAGGCTGCCCTGTTGCTAGGCAGCCAGGATTTTATGTGTTTATTTTTTTATGATTCAGCTTCATGAATCCTCTAGGCCAGCAGTTCTCAACCTGTGGGTCGTTACCCCTTTGATGGTCGAACGACCCTTTCACAGGGGTCACCTAAGACCATCCTGCATATCAGATATTTTACACTACAATTCATAACAGCAGCAACATTACAGTTATGAAGTAGCAACGAAAATAATTTTATGATTGGGTCACAACATGAGGAACTGTATTTAAAGGGTCAGAAGGTTGAAAACCACTGCTCTAGGCCATTTAATTTACTGTTTACTTGTTTTCCTACAGCTTCGAGATGAAATGTTTATTTCTAGCATCCTCTGTTCCTTCAACTGAACCTTTAAACGCCCCCACCCCCCATGGTTTACATTAATTGACTCTACTCCTCTGCTCACTGGACACCTGTGTATTTCCTCTATCTATTGTTTCACCCAGTTTTTATGGAGGAAGAGCCTGGGTTTTCCAAATTGATTAAATATCCGCCTAACAGATGTGTGTTAGTTAAATGAGAGAACTTTTTTTTTTTTCACAGCACGTTAGAGCTTAGGACACATGGTTAAATCCTCCACCGAGGGCAGGGTATTATTACTACCATTTTGGTTAGTGGGGGAGCCAAGGCATAAAGGAGATGATAACTTGTCCTGGGCTGTATAGCAAGAAAAAGAAGACTGGAATTGAATCCTGATCTTCTGACTTCATATTGCAAGCAAGAGTATGAAAGCAACCTAAGCAAACCCAGCTCTCTCTGGGTGGAGACCACTAACGCCTACACCAGGCATGGGTACCACGCTTCACAGTCCATAAAATATCCTCAGGCTCTTGCCCATGCAACAGTACAGGGGCACTAATGGCTAACAGGAGCAGTATTGGATCACAATCACTGGGCCCACTGAGGCGTGTCAGACAGACATGCTCTGGTAGCCCTGGGGAGCAATGCAGAGTTCAGAATGATCCTGAAAGTGGCTTTCATATGACGCACTTAAGTCAGCAAGTCAAATGGGATCTGATACTACACTCTTGTTTCAGTAAACAGTGACTACACAAGACATTTGGGAAACTTTTCCATCAAAAATATTTAACACAAGCATTGAGTTCCCAAGGAACTCAACTTAAATACTTGAATATTTTATTTCTCTGAAATGTCTTGGTCCCTGATAATCACAGATAAATGGGGTGTTACCATATACATCTCATATCTCAAACCTAAGTTCCAGATAATGTTTGTTTAAAATATCAATTCAAAGTTGCCACTTTAAACAATGAAAAAATTTATAAACTTTCCATAAGCCGGAAAGTGTTCCATTCTATGAAAATGAGGGAGGAAATGTCTTACCCAGTGAGCCTCCAAAATTCTCAAGTCGTTGGCAATAAATGAAATCTTGCTATGACTTTGGCTTCATGGGCTCAAAGCACCATTCTACTCTTTTTTGGTCTCCATACACCATATTTTCAGCGAGTGCCAAAGAATTAAACATATTTTCTGGACTAAAATAAAGCCTATTTCCAAGACTTAGGGTTCCTCATGAGGCAGGATAGTAAGAAGGTAAGAAAATTCCTTGGCAAGTGGAAGAGGGAAACAGACAGACAGCTACACAAACTAGCCAAGCAATTTACAGCCAGATTCAGAAGGTCCCCTCCCTAGAGGTAACATCTAGGCTTTAGCTGTATTTCAGCTGCAAGCCCAGAAAAGCAACAAAACCAGGTGGACGACACCAGGATATGCTGTAATGACTAATGACCACCTGCCTTGATGCTGACCAGTCAGTGGAAACCACAACCCCGAAAGCTCACACCTGGGAAAAGTTGGTGAACATTCTATTGAGATCTGCCCTAAAACCTCTCCTAAACTCCCAGCCTTTAAAAACCCTCAAAACAAAAGACCCAGCTTGTGCTGTCCCTCCAGGGAGCACACCTGTGCCTTGTCTTCTCCCTCTTCTTCCCCCAAAGAGATGCATCTCCTAAACTCTAAGGGACCCCATGAGACTTGCAACTAGGGGAGCAATGGGCAGCAGCAGGTGGTCCTAGGCCAACACCCTGAACCTGTCTCCATGGCCCCCTTTTCTCTGATTTTCCAGTGAGCCAAAGCTTCTTCTGTGCTAAGCCCTTCTTTATTTCACTGTCCCCAGCTTTAATCAACACACCCTCAAAGTCACCTGGACTCATGTTGTAAAATTTTTCCTGCACAAAGTCAAGAACCCACATACTACCGGCAGGCCCTAGGCAGACCCACTCAGGGCCAGGTCCCCTTTCTGGTAACACTCAGAGGATTAGACACCATCTAAATGACAGGAGAAATTCTACTGACTTACCTGCTATCAGACCTCAGAACACTATAGGTGAAAATGGCAGTTGAGATGAGGGGTTGGGGGTCTGTCACCCAGGTCGCCTCCCTACCTCTCTACCTCCCTCCCTCCCTCCCTCCCTCCCTCCCTCCCTCTCTCTCTCCTGGAGAGAAGACCAGCTTTCCAGACACCCAAGTCCAAGCAGAAGAAGCTCTTGCCTCCCCTGGCCACTCACCTGCTCAGCCATTGTTACAGGGAGGCTGACCTGTTGCTAGGCAGCCAGGCTAAGTTCCACCCACAGAGAAAGAGGCTGTGTCTTTACACATCACTTGAGCCTTCTCCCCCTGGTGACCTTGGCCATTGACAACCTATTTGAAAGAGAACAGAACAGTGCTCATTCCCCACTTTGAGATTTTAAAAAAATTTTTCCATGAGAATTTGTCATCACTAAACTACAAAATGTTTCCACATGGAAATTGAAAATGCCTCTAAACCAGTGATGGCGAACCTATGACACGCATGTCAGAGGTGACACGCAAACATTTTTTTGGTTGATTTTTCTTTGTTAAATGGCATTTAAATATATAAAATAAATATAAAAAATATAAATCTTTGTTTTACTATGGCTGCAAATATCAAAAATTTTCTATATGTGATACGGCACCAGAGTTAAGTTAGGGTTTTTCAAAATGCTACAAGCCAAGCCCAAAAGGTTCGCCATCACTGCTCTAAGCCCTCTCTATTGGTGACTTCTATTGGTCTTTGGCCTCTTGAAGAATGTCTGCTGTTTAATACTATTAAAAGGAAATAGGCCAGAAAGGGAAGCCCATTATGTCATCTCTCATCAAAACCTTTGGATGACTCCTAGCTTCCTCCATAACAAAGCCCTATTGTAATATGTAAAGTCTGCTGCAAGCTAGTCCCAGTCTGCCTGCCCTGCTTTTACTTTCACCTCACCCCACCACACCCATGTCTGACCCTGAACCTCCTTCCCTCACAGTCTCCCTAAGCTTCAATGGATTCATTCTTTTTCCTTAGGTTCTCTCTGTTCTTGATCATTTTGTTTTCTCTCTTTGGGGTGCACTTTGACTATCTTCCCAGTTACTTTAATTACTATTCTAACTAATCTTCAAAGACAAATTCAAATGCCTTCTCTTCCCTGAACACTGTCCCCAACCCCCTACCCTGATCTCTCATCTCACTTTATCTCTCCAAGGGCCTTCCCTTAAGTTATCTGTGTACATGTGTGTGCTCCTGGAGAATGGGACCCTATCCACTCCCCTCTGCATCCTCCAGGGGCCTGCCCAGGATCTTGCATGGGGTAGAAGCACCCTACATATTAGCACAAGTAGAGTGGAACCATGAGTCTGCCATTCTCAAAGAGAATCCAGGCAACAGGAAGCTGAAGGGAAAGAAAAATTGCTATACCTTTTATCCCTCCCCACACTTTCAACACTGACCTTGGCATTTTTCCTCACCAGTGTCCATTGGCCAAAGTGAGATGGCAGTGAAGATTCCAGTGACTAGCTAAGGCCATGGGACTCCTGGCAAAGCAAGTGGAATTTCAGTAAAGCAGGCAGGAGACCCTGGAGCCATTTTCCATACCTCAGGGCAGATATGCTAAGTGTCCACCTCCCACCCACCTCCCACCCATCTCCACGTCCTACTGCTTCTTCCCTCTAGTATGGCAGGCAGGGTTCAACTGGAAAACTCAGGGCAAGTTATTTAACACCCATGGCAGAAACTGTTTAGCACAATATCCATTCTTTACTCCCTTGGTAACAGAAGCTGTTTTTTAAATGGCCACCCAGAATGAAGATTGCATTTCCCAACCTTCCTTGTGTGAGACTAAGTTTTGGTCAATGAGTTATAAGTGAAAGTGATGTGTGTGAAATTTCCAGGAAGTGTCGTAAAAGCAGAAGGGGGCACCCTTCTTTGCTTCCTTCCTACTGTCTGGAATGCAGAGGGGGTAGCTGCAGCTTAAGCCGCTGTCTAGGACCATGAAGTAGAAGCTAATGCTGAGGATGGCAGAGCAATAAGATAGAAGGAGCTGGGATCCTGACGCTATGTAATATCTTATAAATTCTGGATTTTTCTATTTCCAAAATTCTTTCAGATGTAAGAGAAATATACTTCTATACTATTTAAGTCATTATTGCTTTGGGGTGGGGGTGGTGGTGTTGCAATATGCATCAAAATCTAAACCAAATGAGGATAACATTTCTGAGCCTTAATTTCTTTCTATAAAAACTACCAATGTGTTGCCCAGCTGGAGTGGCTCAGTTGGTTGAGCATCATCCTGTGCACAGAGGGGTTGCCGTTCAATTTCTGGTTAATGCACATATGCAGGTTGCAGGTTTGATCCCCGGCTGGGGCACATATGGAAGGCAACCAAATGATGTTTTTCTCTCATATCGATGTTTCTCTCCCTCTCTCTATCATGTCCTCGGGTGAGGATTAAAATAAAATACACCCACAAAAAATAAAACTGCCAATGTCATAGAGTTATTCTAGAACTTCCTCACCTCTTAGAGAGTAAAAGGAGCTAAGAGGGTGGGAGGAGAGAGGATTCATTGAGGAGGCTTTGTTTGGAGGACGCTGTGCTATGCACCATCCCCTCTTCCCTGAAGTAGGGAAGCTGAGCCAGGAGGCTGCTGCTATGGCAGGGCTGGCCACACTCCAAGTTTGTTGAGGTCAGAGTTGTATAGTGTTGGGGCCACTGGCTATAAGGAGAGACATTTCATGGGGGCCATCCAGGATCTTGGCCTAGCGGCTTCTTGTAAGACAGACCTCAGCAGTGAGAAGTTGGAGGTAAATGTCCAAGAGCTGAAGCAGTGCCAGTAACCCCTCAAATAGAGATGCCCTGACTTGGGAACAAGGGCACTGCCAGGGAGGGCTGCCTGGAGGGGAACCTATAAATCGCACAGGAACGCATCAAGAGAAGGACAGCCAGCTTTAGATGACCGGCAGGTCCTGAAAGGTGAGACCAGCTTATTGAAGTGAGACTTTTTCTCACCTGGAAAGAAGTTAACAAGACCACCACCCAGTTCTCCATGCTGCCTCTAGCCCACAGGGGACCCACTAGGGAAGGAGACAGGGTCTGACACCTTATCAGGTTTAGACTTTTGATGTTCTCATGGAGTGGACATGTTCCTTGCTGAATGGAGTCTGTACTTACTGCTTAAAATGACTCTAGGATTGTCCCTTACCTCAAAATAAGCAAAATCTTCTTGGGGCTTGCTGGAGTTCTTGTCCGGGGGTGGGAAGGATCACCCAGAGTAAGCAGATCATAAAGAACCCTGAAGGACACAAATAAAGATGCGTTTTGATTACCCTGTGAGTCTGCTGTACACCACGCAGGCAACTCTTGTTTATATGTTGATGGCCACACAAATACAGCTGCCCACCAGAGGCCCATCCTCCCTCAGGAAGGCCCCAGTGTCCTGTCAGAGGGAGTCACTCTGAGTTGAAATGACATGAGGAATGTGCCTGCTTAGGGAAGGGAACAGATCCTTCATGAGGTAACATGATTCTGTGTCGATTATTTCCATTGGACCAAGTCCATTCCAATTCCCTGGAGAGTCCAGCAAGCAACCTCTACAACGGGTGGTGGCTGGGCCCAAGCTACTTCAAAAGTAGATGTGGGATGATCGTCCTGAAGCCGCTGATGTAATAATCCTGATGTCATAAAGGGCTATAGCTTGAGGCCTATGGAGTTTCAAAGTGCCCACCGTGGTCCCTCATGTCAAGCTCAAGAGAGCTTTTCCTCTCGGAGCTCAGCTCCTGCCTCCTGACCATCTGGGGTAAGGGAGATGGGAACCCTGATTCTGAACTGCCTTCAAGGAAGGAGCATGGAAAGGAATTGCTGTTCTTCCCAAGTTCCTTGCCTTGGTTGCTATCTGCCCACGTCTACATGACATTCCTCCATCTGGACCAGCACTGTGGCCACCCTGCCAGGCAGCCCCTGGGACTTACCTGGCCAGGAGTGCATAACACATTTGTTTATCTTATCTGAAATAGGGTACTTTTAAAAATTACAAAAGTTAAAATATATAGAAATCAACTAAAAGAAAATATCTACACATGGAGGGAGCTACAGAGCACAAGGTTATTGTTCTAGAGTAGCCAGCCTCTAGCTGCACATGGCTGGGCTGCTGACACAGCTTCTCACTTACTTCGGTGGCTCCTGTAGGACCACACCCCAAACTCAGTTTTTAGTGCAGAAAGATAGAGTTTGGGGGGAGAGGAAGGAGTCCAGCCAAGTCCCAGTTTGGACAATAGAGTAGCTTGGGAGATGATGGCAATGAATACTCTTCTGGGAGGGCGATACTAAAGACCAGACCTTGGCAGAGGCGTCCCATCCACAGGCACCTGTCTTTCAATTCCTCTCCTCTCACAATAGCTTTTAAGTGACTACATTTATTCATTCCACAAACATCTCCTGAGCATCTCCTGCATGTCAGGGCCTGGGGTAAGCTCTGTGGATTTGGAAATAAGTTTCAGCTCTGCCCTTGAGGAGCTCAGAGTCTAAAGGGCAAGACAGTCATATACAGAGAAGGTCTGAGGGAGAATGTGGCAGTTGTCCCTTTCCCCCCAGAAGCAGAGTCTGAGACAGAGCCCAGCATTCAGGGTGCCCTTAGGGACCATCTGGGGGAGGGATGGGAGGAAGTAGGATGGACAGAGGGAGATGTGGAGCTGTAGTGTGGGCCTGATGGTGGCCTCAGCAACACTGGGAGCTCAAGTGCTGGAAAGGCCCTTCAGAATGAGGTGAGATAATGTCACACACTGCACTGGCCAATCACTGGTGTGGGCCATCAGAAAGGGGCATGATATGGGCACCAGGGGCAAGCCCTGGGCACTGGACAGCACCCCAGCAGCTGGGACAAGTCCTTCAATTAGGGGATCTGGGTGGTGTGTTGCAGTGGCCACCACATCACCTAGGGTGCCCTGAGAGCAGGAAGGGGAGCGAGGAACTGTAAAGATGAATCACGAAGGAAGTATCTGGGAGGATGAGATGAGTTTTCAGGCAGGAAGTTGATTTGAGCTACAGTGCCTATGGGGTACTGTCACCTGGTGGACTGGAGAGAGTGTGCTTTGGGGAGGAGGGGGGAGGTGAGAGAATGTAATTCTCTCCTCACCATCATATGTGAAGCCAGGGAGCTTCAGCTTATTCCATAAACACCAAAAGAACAGAACTACATGGATAAACAGTAAATGCTGTGGCCAGAAAGAAATCAAATCATGTGGGCTGATGAGCAACTCAATGAAGTTTTTAATCAGCAAATATTTAGTCTATGAATAAACACCAGTACCTGCAGAACTGGCTGCCGCACTTCCTTCCCCATCGGTGAGACAGAAGTCTGGCCGCTGCAGTGCATGCGGGGGACGGGCCAGCCCATTAGACCAGCCAGAGCCTGGCACCAGGCTGCCTGAGTTGCTGGTTTTCTGTGATCTTAGCCCAGTCACTCCCCTCTGAGCTTCAAGTCCATCATCTATAAAGTCGAGTTCTCCCAGGCTGGTGAGGCTTAGTGAACTAATTTGTGTAAACCCTGGGCCCTGGGCTGCAGGAAGTGACCTGTCTGCTTTAAAGCCATGGCTGATCTCTCACTGTCATGAAAGACATCACTCCCACTAGAGCAAGCCCAAGGTCAGGCAAGTCCAAGGTCATTGTTATGTGTTCAGTCTATTCAGACAAAACTGTGACTGTCTATGAGCAAGGACTGAGAAATAAGTGGCCTTGTCCCTTCTCTTCTTGCTTGTCCTGGACTGGGGGGTAGAGATGGTTGCTTAGTGACAGTGTTGAGTCATCTGCAAACCATCAGGCCCAGGCTCCCCCTCCCACCAGGGAAGGGGCACCAGCACACGTGCTAGCCAGGGCTCTTGTCTGTGGGAATGCTTGGACGCTCGTTTCTAAAGGGGGTTTTATTCTGAAGTACACTGGGGACATTCCTCTGACGGGAATTACCTCTCAGATGAAAGAAGATCCATGAGAGGTGGGGGTGGGAGTCCACGGAGCAGCAACTTGGGGCTCCTGCCCACTCTTTTCATGGAGCAAATTACTCCGGAACAGAGGCAGGATGACCAAAGAGAAGCCACACAAATGGGCCTCTGTTTCTTGCTTGGCAGGGAGAGCATGGGACTTCTTTTTCTCTTTTTAAGTCTCTAAGTCCCAGCCACTGTGCTGCCCCAGAACAGGGAACTGGCTCCTGGGCCTCTCAGAAGTGGGGTGAGAGTGATGAGTCAGAGCTCCCCGAATTACATGACACCTGCAGTGACCTGTGAGTTAGGAATTTCTGTTGCCATTGAGCTGGCCAGTCCCCTCCACTCTGAAGAGGGGACACACCGTCTGTTCCTTCAGCCCACAGCCTGGATTCCATTTGCTTTTGCAGTGAGGGTTCAACAGTCAGGTTTTCCGTAAGAATGAAAGGAATGAGCTGCAATGTTTTCAGAAAGGATTTCCTCATTAGTAGCTTCCAATGCTCTTCAAGGTAGAAAAGAATGAAAGAAGCAGAGCTAGTCAGATCAGCCTGGCGTTTAAATTCAATCACAGTGCAAGTTTACAATTAGGTAACTCTTTCTCAGAGCAACTAACTGAAGAAATCAACTTGCAGTGAACTTCTAAGTGCAAAAACACCATCAAGCACTTGATTGTGCAATAAACCCTGCGTGGAAGATAGAAAGATGAGAGCACGCTGGGAGGTCCGGGGGTCCTGGCAGTGGCTCCCCAGCAGCACGGGCACCTGTGCTCCTCCCACGCAGGAAAGAGTCACATCCATCCCTCTGGGGACCATCCCTGACAGTTACTGGTCTAATCACTCAGCCCTGGAACTGCCCTGAAGCTCACTGCTTGAGCCTTTTTTTTTTTTTAATGGCCAACAGCCCGATATACAAAATCAAAGACTAGTCTGTGTCCCAGGATGATGGGGCTTTTCTAATTTCTGTCTTCTACAGGAGAGAAATCCAAAACGCCTTCTTGTTGAAGTCCCTCCTCCCCTCCTTGCAAATCCCAGGGGGAAAGCCATAGAGACCAAAGACGTTTCTCTCTCTATTTCTCAGCCAGGACAGCCCTACTTACAAACGGCTAAAAGGACTGGAATTGAGAGGGGTGGTGCAATTATTCAGCCCCATAATTTAGAGACATATCAATTGGAGGCGTGGAAGATTTGCAGGGTCACTGATGAGTTAGCAAGCCCTACAAGCCCAGGATACTAATATGAATAATCTGAGGTTTTCTCCACCCCGGCCCAATCCCTGGGTGGGAAGGAGGGGAGGGAGGAGTGCAGGCATCTGCTCTGACTCCCCTGGTTTCAGGGCCTCAGAAATAGATACGTATTCAGGTCAAATAGAAAGAACAGAGGTTTATTATCAGGAGTGCAGAGAGCCCAGGAAAAGAAACAGAATATTCAGAAAATGTCCTTAGTTACTGTTTTCTGCGGTTCTCCCTTCTATCATGCTCTTTCTCTCTGCTCCGGCGTATGTTAGCCTCCCGTCCTGTGCTTACTTTGGGTTTTATCTCCTACCCATCCTTCATTTTGGGCCATGACCATAGACCAGGGGTGGGCAAACTTTTTGACTCGAGGGCCACAATGGGTTCTTAAACTGGACCGGAGGGCCGGAACAAAAGCATGGATGGAGTGTTTGTGTGAACTAATATAAATTCAAAGTAAAAGGGTACGGTCTTTTTACATAAAAGGGTACGGTCTTTTTTTTTTTTTTTTAGTTTTATTCATTTCAAACGGGCTGGATGGCCCGCGGGCCGTAGTTTGCATATGGCTGCCATAGACCCTGCGTGGTCTTCGCTTCATCTTCTGAACCCCTTTTGGTTTCATCTCCTGGTGCTAACTCATCCTCTTGTTATTTTTAGTTGAAACTCCTGGGTGAGCTCATCATTTTGAGCTCAGTTATATTGAGGTTGCTGGACAGACTATACATGACCCTGGGTCAATGGCCCATCCCAGCCCATTTCCTGTGGCTGCATGAGGTCTTGCGGAAAGAGGGAGAGAAAGAGGATCCTGTCTGGCCCAGGCAGACCCTTCAACAGAAGTACCTGAGGGTATTGTGTTTAATGTTGGTGACCCATTGGTTCTGGCTGAACAGTTTTTGGCAATCTGTATTGGATAGGCAAGCATCCTGAGAGATTACAAAATTAGTCATTTTGTATAAACTCTGCTTCACGTTCATGAGGACAGACACAGAAACTGCGAAGTGCTTTCAGTATTCAGTGAATTGCAGGTCTTCGTGAAAGACCAAACCTAAGCAGAGTGCTAGTTTGGGAGGTGACACAAAACTAATAGACTTAGAGGGTTTCAGCTTTCGATGCAGACATCCTGGTCCTATGGGAAGGAACTCTAGCTCTACTTTGAATCCAAGGAATTTTGGATAACTAAGAAGAGCTCTCTCTAGAGAAAGGAGCCCTCACACAATGCTGGTGTATAGCCACTATGGAAGACAATATGGAGGTACCTCAGAAAATTGGGAATAGAGTTACCATATGACCCAGCAACTCCTTTTCTGGATAGCTAACCCTCCCCCCCCCCACCCCCTAAAGAAAACATTTATTCGTAAAAATATATGTGCCTCCATGTTCATTGTAGCATTATTCACAATGGCCAAGACATGGAAACAGCCAAAGTGTCCTATGATAGATGATTGGATAAAGATTGTGGTATACACTAGTATACACAATGGGATACTACTCAGCCATAAGAAAAGATGAAATGGCACTATTTGCACAACATGGATGGACCTTGAGAATATCATGCTAAGTGAAATAAGTCCAAAGGAAAAAGTTAAGAACCATATGATTTCACTCATATGTGGGATATCAAACTGAAAGCAACAAACAAGAGAAACAAACAAAAATTTATAGACACACACACAATATGATGATTCCCAGGGGGAAAGGGGATGGGGAGTCAAATATATGGTGACAGAAGGGTATTTACTTTGGGCGGTGGCAGACGATATAGTACATAGATGATGTATTACAGAACTGTATATTTGAAAGATATAATAGTATTAACCGATGTCACCCCCAATAAATTTAATTTAAAAATAAGGTAAAGAAGAGCTGTCTTTGGGCCAGGGTCAACGGAGACAGACTGTCAAAGCCAGGGGTCTGACACCATATGCTGTTGTGCTGACCAACAGGACCAGCTGAGAAGTGGCCTGGAGCCCTCTCCACCTGCCACTCCCCCATTCCTGCATGTCACACTCCTTCGTCAGACTACTTCATCCGTTCCTGAAGGAAGGTCTGACTATGACGGTTAGTTCTTTTAGAAAAATCACATTTGGGGACTTTAGGTCCCCGCCTCCCGATAAGAACTATGCTCACAATCCTCAGGCTGACCCTAGAAAGGACCTTCGTTCTTTGTAAAGGAGAGGATCCTCCTGTGTTTCTCTTTCCACACTTGACTCTCTAGCCTGCGCTTCTGACACTCAGACGCTTCGCTTCTGGTCTCCAAATGTGTGTGGGCTTCTCCCAACACAACAAGAAGTTCTCAGACACCCTCTGGGAATCTTACAACTCAATTCTGACACTCGCTACCTGGAGGTAGTGTCAGATCTCACAGGTTAAGGGCTCTGCCCCACACTTCAGATGCCAATCTCAAGTCCAGGTTGCTCCCTGTGCTTCTGACCAATAAGTAATAAATCAGAGGTTCCCACAATCCCCTCCTCAGATTTAATCAATTCGTTAGAGTGGCTCACAGAACTCAGTACAATAGTTCACATACTGTTTACCGGTTTGTTATAAAAAGTTATGATCAAGGATACAGATAAACATGCAGATGGAAGAGATGTGTAAGGGCAAATATGTGGGAAGGGATGGTAAGCTTCCATGACCTGAGCTCACTCTCCCAGAACCTCCACGTGTCCACCGGCCTGAAAACTCTCCAAACCCTGTACTTCTGGGATGTTTATGGGGGCTTCATCATGTAGGCACGATGGGTCATTAACTCTATTCCAGCCCCTCTCTCCCCTCAGGAGGATGGGGACTGGGGCTGAACATTCCAAGTTTCTAATCATGGCTCAGCCTTTCCGGTGACAACCCTCATCCCAGAGCCACCAAAATCATCTCATTAGAACAAAAGGTGCTCCTATCACCCAGGAAGTTCCAAGGGACATAGAAACTCTATGTCAGAAACCAGGGTCAGAGACCCAACTGTAGAACAAAAGGTGCTGCTAGTGCTCTTATCCTGTAGGAGGAAATTACAAGAGTTCTAGGGACTCTATTCCAGGAACTCTGGGGCAGAGACCAATATATACTTTTTCTGTTGTATCACATTGGGCTTTTGACCAACTGGCTATAGATCAGAGATTCTCACAGCCCCCTCCTTGGGTTTAATCATATTCTAGAGCATCTCACAGAACTCAGAAAAAGAATTTACTTACTATGTTAACAATTTATTAAAAGAGAATGTAACTCAGAAACAGCCAGATGGAAGTGACGTGTAGGGCAAGGGATGCGTGAGGGGGCACAGAGCGTCCGTCCATGAACACTCTAGGTGCTCCACCCGCCCAGCACCTTCCTGTGTTCCCCAACCTGGAAGCTCTCCAAACCCCATCCTTTTGGGGTTCTAGGAGGCTTCATTCCATAAACATGATGGATAAAATCATTAGCTCTTGGTGATTAATTCAACCTTTTGGGGGGAGGGGAGAGGGACTGAAAGTCCCAACCATATGGCTGCTTCCCTTGGAAACCAGCTAGCTCCTCCCCGAACACCACACCCCATTGTGGTTATCTAGGGGCTTTCCTAAAGTCATCCACTAACATAAACTCAGACGTGGTGAAAGGGGGTTTGTTATGAATAACAAAAAATAGCCACTTCACATTTATCACTCTATAGCTATTTCAGAAACAGACGACCAAAAACAAATATTACAACCAAAGATGCCTCTGTTGTTCTATTCATTTAGGAAAATACAAGGGATTTGGGCTGTGAGCCAAACTGTGGACAAACACCAATATGTGGACACATATCATAAATCATACATCACAATATCATATGCTGCTTAGCAGAAGAGAGAGATCAGTAAACCATATGGACCACTATTGTTGGGGGACCGAGTTCATGGTACCACAGTGACCACCCTGCATGGGATGGAGCCAGTGAGGAAGGAAGGGGAAACTGGGACCAGCAGGTCCCCTGCCTCCAAAAGGCAACTCCTTCTGAAACGGAAGCGCCTTTCATTAGGAGTGGCGCCTATCTATTATTCTTTGTTGCTGTTTTTATTATTTAAAATAATCAGTAGCAACTTTTAAACCTTTTCAAAAATAATTTTTAAAACATTCATAACTAATTGATAGAACAGCCCTGTCATTTTGCCACATCCAGGTTACTAACCCTGTTTTGCACATTTGGAAACTGAGGCTCAGAGAGAATAAGGGCTTGTCTGAGGGAGGAACAAAGTTTTCCTTGACTCGCTCAGGGCTTCTGGCTGCATCTGAAATTAAACTGACAAATGCACATTAATAGGAGAAAAGCACACAACCTTACTTCACTTAAGTTTCATGTGACATGCAGACCTGAAGAAACCAACCGGGGTGCTTCATGCAGGGTTTGGTGAAGAGCGGGCCGCGGTGGAGAACGGTGATGGCACAAAGGGGATTAGCAAGTGCGGTAAGCTGGGGGAAAGTGAGCACAGGCCTGTTTGTGCAGATTTCTCTTGGTTCCTCTTAGAGATAAGGATGCTCCTTTCCTTTGGGTCAAGTCTCACATGAGAGTTTATGACCTGCTTCACGGGAGAAAGGAAGAGAAAGTCAGAGAGACATCCTTCTTACTTGTGCCATTTTCTCCAATTCCTTCAGCTTAAAAAATCAGAAGACCATGGTGCATGGTCCTAAGGGTGTCCCATTACGGGTAGGTGTGTCCTGAACCCCATCATCTCACATCTAGCACTTAGCAGATTTGGTATTTTGGTCCTGATTTACGGTCCAGGGCTATATAGCTCTGCTCTTCTACCTCCATTTTACTTGGTGTCTAATAACACATTCCATAAGTTAAAGTTAAAAGCAAAGCTAATAATACTTTTCTTAAAATATCGAAGAAAGGGTTGCTTCTTTTGGCTGCTGACCCATCATTAAATGAGGCTAGAAAGACAAAAAGTGCACAAAGCAGCTTCTTACCTCTGACATTGAAGACCATGAGGCCTCTGCTGTTTGAAGAATGTGGACACTGGTGGTATACATGGTCGTCTGTTTAAGGATGTAAAAGTAAACTCAAGAAACTTCTTGGCAAAATATTGTTTTTTATTTGAAAGAATTTTGAGAAGGTGTTTTTTAAAGCTTTCCTAAGTTTCTTGAACATATAATAGCGTCTCAAATTATGTTTTAGTAACCTTCAATATTAGTTAATAAAACCATATGGATTCAGTTTTCCTTTAAATATAATTTTTAAAATATGTTTATATTGATTTCAGATAAAAAGAGAGAAACATCAATGATGAGAGAGAATCATTGATTGGCTGCTGCTACCTCCTGCATGCCCCACACTGAGGATCCAGCCTACAACCCAGGAATAAGCCCTGAGCCATGCTGGACAAGTTAAACATAATTTTTAATCAAGAAAAAAAAATACACAGCTCACTTCATTTTGACATTTTTAAAGACTCAAGCATTTTAAAACTGCCTTACCATATTCCTTCTGATGAGCTCAAGATATGTCCAGATTCCCACATCATCACTACCACAGAACAACTTTTCAAACCAATTTTGTTCTTCCATCTTCTTGCATCTGAACTTTCCCTCTAAGATGAGGTGACTGTAAGAAATCTCACAATCTCACATAGCTAAGTAAACACACAAACCCATGCCTGCTGATAATCACCACTGCAATCTCGCCAAAAAAGAACCTGTCTTCCTAAAATCTTCGTGAACTAAATAGTTTAGCTGACAGCTCACATGACCCCAGCAAGAGTACCTTAAAGAGTTTGTAATAACTTATCAGCCAGAAGTATCCAAGGCACTGGCCAGGTGGCTCAGTTGGTTAGAGCACCATCCTGATACACCAAGGTTATGGGTTCCATTCGTAGTCAAGGAACATATAAGAATCAATCAATGAATGCATAAATGAGTGGAACAACATCTCTCTCACTCTTTCTCTCTCTCTAATCAATAAAAATAAAATTTGGATACAGAAAGCTATAAATCATTAAGCCTCCAAAAATCACAAATACTGATTGTGTTACCAGAGATATCATCTTGGAAAATTGTGGAAGGTCTTAAAGGACTTTCTCCTGATCTAGGATATAAAGACAGAAGGGCTACAACCTAAGTGAGGGTGTCAGACCAAAATCAGAAAAGATTGTGACCAACAGACTGAGGTACTTGCTTTCCATAAATCATTCTTTAAAGGCTTCTTAATGGAATGAAATATAAACAGAGGATACATATTAGTAGTAGTATGCAGTTTAATAAATTCTTACAAAAAACACGGCTGTGTAACTATCACTAAAAACAAACAAAAAACCCAGAATATCATCCGAAGACCCTTTCATACTTCCTCTGGCAAAGGGAAACTACCTGACTAGTTTGCCTGTTTCCATGTTTCATATGAAAGGAAGCATATAGTGTGCACCCTGTAGCTTCCTTCACTCAACATCATGTTTATGAGAGTCACTGTGATGTTTCATTAGCAGTAGACTGTTCCTTCTAACTGCCATAATGCATTCCACTGTGTTGAATACAACTCAGATTATTCATTGTACTACCAATGGACATTTGGTCCAAAGGTTATTGTCTGTTTCGGGGAGTTGTTAAAAAAATCACATATTTGAGAGAGACACTCAGGATTTTTATGCTAATCTAGATGAAGAAAATAGAAGGGTCAATTCACTTGCATAGACCTCTTTGTTCTGTTCTGCTTCCCCACCCTGCTCCCCAGACTCAAGAAAAAATGTGAGTTATGCTTGTGAGAGGGGAATTGTTACAAGGAGAGTGAGATTTGGAGTCCCAGAACTTGACGAGAACCTTGGATCTTAAGGTGTGGACTCAGGAATTTGCACATGTGTGTAAACTTCAGAGACGCCTCTGGTCACTGCAACATCCTCTGTACATATCTCAGAGCAGCTCCCCAAGTGCTCAACCCCAAGTTTTTGTGACTTCAGTCTCTAGCAGCTCAACAGGTGTGGCTGTCCAGCCACTTCTCAAGAAAACTTAATCAGGATCTGGCAGATTTACCTTCCTGTTTTCAATACAACGATGGTTGAAACCTCTAGCACACAGCTCATAATTCTTTCCCTCCTCTAAGGACACGGCAATGACTCTGCTTAAGATCTCTTTTTGGAGCTTTAAAATGATAACTGCTCACTAGGTTTCCAATAAGTTGAGGCAAAGCGAGCTTATCTTCATATAGTCTCTGTTTGTTAAGATATTTTTATTAATTTTTTTGTTTTAGAGAGAGAGGAAGGGAGAGAGAGAGGGGGGTAGAGAGACAGCAATGACACATCGATCAGCTGCCTTTTGCATGCCCCCGACCTGGGATCCAGCCTGCAACCTGGGCCTGTGTCCTGACCAGGAATGGAACCAGCAACCTTTCAGTGCACAGGACGAGATGCTCAACCAACTGAGCCACACCGACCAGGGCCATATAGTCTCTATTTTTCTGGATGTAATGGTTTAAAATATTTCTAAATACTTTAGAGAAGAAACACTTGAGATTTTACTTTCTGATAACCAGTACATAAATTCAAAGTGCCTTTGGGACCTAAAGAAAATAACAGTACTTGCTTGAAGGAGGGAAGCTGGGAAAAGAGAAGGAAGTGTAGTGTTTGGATTCATTGGTTTGGAAAGACTTTTCAAATATTTTCATCAGTATCGAGAACTTATTTATGTTTTATTTTTTGGCATGGCTACAAGGAAATTATATGTATACTAGAGGCCTGGTGCACAAATTCATGCACGGGTGAGGTCTGGTTGGCCAGCCCTGATGGGGTCTGATAGGGCTGGGCTGGCAGGTGAGAGGAGCTTCGAGCAGTTGTCCAGCTGGCCCCACCCCCAATCAGAGGGGTGGAGGCGATCTGTGTATGTCATAGTGACTGGTTGTTCTGGCATTCCAGTCACTTGGCTTTTATATATAGAGATCCTCAAAGACTTTAGTTATTATTTTATAAAGAATATGCTACTGCTAATAAACACAAATGTACAAGACACTATAAGTATTTATTTAAAGAATTGAGGTTTTTAATTATATGCTTTTCCTTCCTGTCTTAGACTACAAATATCTTTTTGATCTTACAAAAGCATTCAAATGGTATGACAGTGGTTTCTAGAAGCACATCTGGAAGATTAATTAATGACCTTAATTAATCAAGTTCAGGAGCATCTTAGTCTCCTGATAAAGTTCATAGGGAGGCTCAAAACACAAAAATATGGTGATACTATTTAAAATAATTATAATATTAAAAATAATTCTAAAAATACAATAATTATAGTGTTCTGTGCAAATCCTGAAAAAAAAAAGAAAGAAAGAAATAGAGAATGCTCCCTCCTGCCCATGACATTTGTTCTTCAAGCCAACATTTTTTCTGCTTCTAACTTTCATACCAGTCACTGTGGACTTTAACTAATGTGTTTTTAAGATTAATCTCCATAGTGATTCGCTGAGGTAGGACATAGTGTTCTCCCCATTCTACAGAAGAGGAAGCTCCTTTCCAAAGTTACAAGATTGTGAGTGACAGAGCTGGCACTTGAGTCCCGCTGTGGCCTGTAGCCCAAGCCTCCCTGCCACACAAGCTGCCCATCAAGGCTGGCACCAAGGCCGAGTTAGCCTGAACACAGGGGCGCCACCAGGCCCAGAAGAGCCAAAGGCCTGAATTGCTAACTCCAAAGGTGAGGGCAACTTCCACTGGATTTATTGAAAATAATGAAATCTAGCTCTGCAACAATTTAGGGACAACGTTAGTACTAAAATTTGGATTTGGCTTTGCCTCATTTTTTAAGCTGGTGGCATGAAGACAATTTCACTTAGAGAATAAGGACTGTTATGTCCATTAAGGGTCTGCTCTGTGCTTCTAGGTGCTGGGAAGAAAGAAGATAACAAAATGTGGTTCCCACATCAAAGCACATAAACATGTGACTGCTGCATCTGTGACATCAGCAGATGAGAGTTTTGCCCCTTGAGTCTGCATTTAAAATGAACCACCTGGTCAACCACCCTAGGGATCCACAGTGGACCACCTTTTTACTAAAATGCTAAAGTGAGTTCTTTCCTACCATATGTGAGGTACTCGTGAACAACACCATGAAAGGACAATACAAGAATGCAAAGATTTGGTTCACTGAGAGGTTCATTTCCAAGTTTTCCTGAGTCAACTGTAGGGTTAATTTCCCCCCAAAAAATCTTTTACCACAAGTATATTCCTCTCTTCTCCCATTTTCTCAGCTAGAATAGCCTATGCTGAAATCAAGCTCAAAAGTACAGATTTGTTTTTAGGCAAGCTCTACACTCCACTCCTAGTAAAACAGAATTCTAGAAGGTGGGAGCCAAAGTGGTAGAACCAACCATATAGAACACCTGATTCTTCTCTTTTTTAAAAAAAAATGGAATTACTGAGACTGAGGAGTTAAGTGGCTTGCCCATGCTCAAAAACAAATAAACAATAAATCTAAGACTTAGACATTTTTCTGCAACCCTATAGTTCATGCGAAGTCCAATCCCATGGTCAGAAAATCTCATGATACGAGCTCTGCCCATCACAATGCTTGGAACAAGGCAGATTCTCAGTGAAAGTTAGTTGAGTAAATACACGTGAGGGAACCCCTAGCTTCTGGTGTATCCCGAGTTACCTTCTCATTAACCCTCTTCTGCTTTGCATCTTCCATTTCTTCCTGAACTAAATTAGCCAATAATGTTATACCATTCTCACCTGAGCAGCAACAACATCTCCAGTGATGCATATATTACCTGGGCAGAGATGGAGACCACTCAGAGCTATTTAATTCGTGCATTTACCAGGATGTATTTTACTAGTTGACCCCTAGATGTGCCACACAGAGCCTGAGGCAAAATTGTTTCAGGGGTTGGTGACAAATCCAGAGTCTAGGGCAGAGAGAAGTGAAAGAGAATTGAGCCCAATCTGGAGATAATAAGTGAGCTAACTGATTTGCTCAAGGTCATCTAGATGCTTGGTACTGAACTCTGATATCAAGTGGAGTGGAGATCTGAATTCTGATATCAAGATCAGTCTGGCAGCTCTATATAGTGCTGCTCTCCTGATGGACCAGAAGCCTTAGTGCCTGTTCATGGAGGTGCTTACAGAGGGGTAAATGATGCTGCAGAGGAGTAAATGGTGTGCAGAAACATAAAGGGCAAGGGGAAAGGAGGATGCATATCCTCAATGAAAATGTTTATGAAGAACCTACTCATTGAGTGTTGGACTCACTGGGTGTGGCCGTAATCCAATGGAACTGGTATTTTCTTAAGAAGGGGAAGAAGCAACGGGAGTAGGTCTGCACAGAGGAAAAGCCATGTGAAGACCCAAGAAGGTGGCTATCTATTTACAAGCCAAGGAGGGGAGCCACAGGAAAAAATTACTCCTGCTGGCACCTTGATCTTGGCCTTCAAACCTCCAGAACTGTGAGCGAATATATTTCTTTGGTTAGGCCACCCGTTCTGTGTATAGCAGCCCAAGATAACTAACATGACAGGAGGGCCAACAGTGAGGGTCTGCTGAGGACCGCTTCCCCCTCAGCCTCACTTGGCTCCAGGCTTGTCTGGGCTCAGGGGGGAGACGGGGAACGGACACGTAGAGCTGAACCTTACCCAGGCATTTTCAAGGTAACCAAGTTCATGCTGAAACAAACAAGCAAAAGGAGATAAATAATGACGAAAGGTGTAGATAGCCAGGAACAATTTTTCCTGTGGCTTACCCGTTTCAATCGCCTCGTTTCCTTGGCGGTTGATTTTATATGAGCAAACATTTGTCTCAGAAAACTCATTTGTTGAAAATGTATGACCTAAACTATTTGAGGCCTCAGATTGTCAATGTTTGGAAAATAATAGTTTATGTCAAGGAAAGAGTAAATTTCATAGAAGCGGGGGATGGGGGGTGGTTATTAGCAAAAATGACAGAGTAAGGACCTCTGAAAATCTCCATTAAAGCAGTGAGAACACTGGCAAAACTGGTCAAAATCAACTTTTTCAGAATCTGGAAATTGATCAAGGTTTGTGGCAATCTGAGAAGAGTTTATTCAAGGGGAAAAAAACGCTGAATCTCAGTAACAGCAGTAAGATGTTGACATTTCAACTTGCTCCATCTGCATTCCTCTCCCCAGCTGAGCAGTATCCCTGATAACCAACAAGTGAAAACCGGTGCCCGGCAGCCATTGCAGGGTGCGGACTGGGGCAGGAGTTCCTTCAAAGCCCTCTTCCCAGAGAACTGTCCTATTTGATCCATCTGGTGGTTCTTGGAAGAGGCCACTCACAAAGCTATCTTTATTTGAGCTGACCTGGGGCTCACCCACTGCGAAGAGCCTTTTCCCAGGGCACCCATTAAAAACCACAGCTGTCTAAGGTGGTGGATAATAGTTGAATCAAAGAGTAGACTAACTAAAAAACTTACAAGAATAAGCTGGGGAACACGGTGTCTGTCAGTAGGGAGCTTTGAAAAGCTTTGACAGATTTCTGGGACTCTAGAAGGCTACCTGCAAACCCAAGGCTGTGCAAATGCTCAGGAAAGACCTGAAAAGGCCCTAAATGCTCACCTCTGACTGACCTTGAGGCTCTGTGCAAGCAGGAAGTAAAGGCTAAGACAGAGGTGGGAACTGCCTGCCCGAATGCTGAAAGTGTGCCCAAATACGCACACAGAGTTCCTCAGCAAAGGCTCTGAGAGTTCTGGGTGCCACGTGTTAGTAAAATTTCTGTCCCATTATCAGCTGACCACTAACCTAAGTGAGCAGAGACTTCCGTGGCCAAAAGTGACAAAGTATATGGACTCCACAGAAAAATCACTAAATAAAAAGGCAACAAATCCCGGGCTTGGAGAAAATCCAATTCCAGAGTTACCACATTAACTTTTTTAAATGTTTTCAACAAAAACTTACGAAATATGTAGAGAAACAAAAAGTTATGGCCCATACTCAGGAAAAGAAAATCAGTCTCTAGAAATTGTCCCTGAGGAAGCCCAGATGTGGGACTTACTAGGCAAAGGCTTTAAATTTTCTGTTTCAAAAATGTTTAAAGAACTAAAGAAAACCATGTTTAAAGAACTAAAGGAAAGTATGAGAAGGATGTCTGATCAAATAAGTAGAAATTATTTTTTAAAAGAACCAGTTCTGGCCGGTGTGGCTCAGTTAGTTGAGCATGGTCCCATGCACCAAAAGGTTGTGGGTTCGATTCCTGGTTAGGACACACACCTAGGCTGTGGGTTTGATCCCCTGTCCGGAAGCATATGGGAGACAACCAATCTCTCTCTCTCTCTCTCTCTCTCTCTCTCTCTCTCTCTCTCTCTCTCTCTCATCATTTTAAAAATAATAAAAAGAACCAAATAGAAATGTTGGAGTTGAAAAGTATAATAACTGAAACAAAAAGTTTACCAGAGGAGTTAGTAAAATCTTTGAAGAAAGAACACTTCTTTGATGATGTTATTTTTATTCATTTCTCCGTGCACAGGAACTGGGAGAGCAATAAGGTAGCTGTGTTTTCTAATGACATTGGTCCCGCTGAGCAGTTCCAAGCAGTTCACTTTGGATTAACTGGGGGCCTATTATGTGATGCTACAAAAGAGAGGAATCAAGAGGTTTGGCTGATTCTGTCTTAATGAAGAGCCCTCAGGGACCCGTAACTTCTAGCAAGCTCTCTTTGTCATTTTCATTTCCTAATGACTCAGATCTCACTTGACAGTCTCTCTCACAAGCCATCTTCATACCTAATCTAATATACTTATTCATTCAGCAAACGTGGTTGTGCCATTCATTGGTGATACCCTGGTGAACAAGGCAGGTGCAGCCCCTGCCCTCCTGGCCTCAGGGCACTGACATGTGGTACAGATAATGTAATGTCAGCGGTGAATGTCCCAGGAAGAAAAACAAAACCAGGGTAGAAGGTGGGGTTCCTTTAGATAAGGTGGTCAGGAAAGAACTCTAGGAAGGTGACATGTGAACAGAACCCTAAATGAAATGCAAAGATCAAAGGAAGGAGCGTTCCAGGAGGAGGGAATGAGCTATGCCTGTGAGGACTCGTAGGAAAGTCAGTGGGAGTCCAGACTCTTCTTTCAGCAGTTATCTTGGGTTCAGCATACCCTTTTGTGCCTGCTGCCACACCCGTATCTTACCTGTAGCACTCACATTTATCTTATTCCGGAAATCTTCTTTGTTCTTCTTGCCCCAAGTCTGTGTCCCACACAATTCATCTTAACCCCACTGCTAGAATAATTTGTCCAGAACGGTTTCATCACGTCACCTGACAGTCAAGAAGTTCTGAAGGTTCCTTACTGCAGCTGAGCCCGTTGGTTCCTCACAAGCACTTACTGGAATCCTGGTACATCTCAGACACTTCTCCAGGCACTGCGAATACATTAATGCACAACAAAGATCAGGTTCCTGCTCTCAGGGCTATGTTCTTGAGGAATAAGACAGACACTGAACAAATAAACACAGTTATTAAGAGAAGTTTATATAATGGTAAGTGCCAAGAAGAAAACAGAGAAAAGAGTGGTAGTGGGGGGCGGGGAGGGGAAATCTAAGGTGGTCTGAGATGGTCCAGAAAATCTGGGGCCAGAGTCTGTTCCAGGAATGGGACTAGCAGGTGCCAAGACCCTAACATGGGGCTCTTCAAAGTCTGGCTCCACAGCACCTCCTTTGGGGACTTTTCCCAGCACACCAGGGAGCAGGCCACTTCTCCGCTGAGTGACTAAAGTAGTGTCCATATTTGTATTTGATTGTCAAATGGTCAGATTTGTCTTCCTCCAATAGATTATGTGTCTTCTGAGTACAAGGACATAATCCAATTAATGCCAGGCTACCTGGAGTACCACAAAGCAATGATAACTGTCTGTGGAATGGAATTGAATGAAGCATAGTTGTAACCAGACAAACAATGGGTCTGTGCTGCCTGTCACTACTGGAGCCAATTAAGCAGAGACAGGGTTGAATCATATATAAGCGTTTATTCCAATACTACCTGCCATATGGGAGAGCAGCAGGTTATCCACAAAAATCTGCTCTGCAGCCCACCATAAGCCAGCTGCTTATATAGCAAACGGGCAGTTTACAGATATGCAAAAGGACTAGGGGTCTTCAAAGGGCTGAGTGATCTATGCAAGGGCTGAGGTCACTTGGGGAAATAGCCAAAGGGAGTGCCAGAACTACCAGGTAAGCAGGCTGGAGGTTTGCAGAGGCCTGCAGATATGCAAAAAGGGCTGGGGATCTTCAAAGGGCTGGCAAGTCTGGTTTCTGTGACAAATCTCTTAATCTTTCCATGATAATAGGCAGCTCCAAATGGGGAGGAAGGGCTGCATCTGCAGATCAGCTCCAGCTGGGGTAGAAGTGCCTTCTTTAATCAGAATAATATGCTGCTCTAAAAAGGAAGGAACTCTTACCATTTGCAACGGCATGGATGGAACTGGAGAGCAGTATGCTAAGTGAAATAAGCCAGTCAATGAAGGAAAAATACCACATGATCTCACTCATTCATGGATAATAGAGACCATTATAAACTTTTGAACAATAATAGATACAGAGGCAGAGCTGCCTCAAACAGATTGTCAAACTGCAGCGGGAAGGCCGGGGAGGGTTGGGGGGCAGGAGGTAGGGGGGTAAGAGGTCAACCAAAGGACTTGTATGCATGCATATAAGCATAACCAATGGACATAAGACACTGGGGGATAGGGGAGGCTAGGGGACTGTCTAGGGCCGGGGGGAAAAAATGCACACATATGTAATACCCTTTGTATTACTTTAAGCAAAAAAAAAAAAAAAAAAAAAAAACAGAATAAAACAATCATGGTTAACAGAGCATGATTAATATTTCTTACAATACTAGCTGGCTCCCCAACATCCTATTTCTGCCCCCTTTCCTAATGTCCTAATCTGGCAGGTAGAGTCATCCATTGTTGAGCTGTAATCCAGCCTTCATTTACATTCCTGATTTTGTTAAACCAGGAATTGCTGCTCCTGTTCTATCTGGGTAAAACTTGGCAAAGTTTACAAACTTTAATAACTCAATATCACATAAATATAAAATTCTAGGACACAAACTATTGTTTGTCTAGTTACAATAACCTTGACTCAGCTGTGCAAAAAAGAAATGGATCTCACAGCGTCTAATAAATTCTAAATGATTTGCTAATTCTGAAAGGTGGTTTCCAACTGAAGTGGGATTTTTAGACTAGAACACACGGTGTTCCCCTGGAACTCCTGCTGGGTTCTTTGTCTGTGGGAGTCGAAGAGTGAATCCACAGACGAAAGGTGGCATAGCAAAGTGGAAATTTATTGAAGAACAAGTACAGACTCCCACGTGGGGAGGGAGAAGGACTCCCATGAGTTCCTTTCCCTACAGCTTATAAAGGCTGCAGATCCCTGTGCCTTGTTATCCCCTCTGAACGGTCACTCTTCCCTTGGACTGGCTGCTATAATAACTTCTGAGCTCAAAGGTCGAACCTCACATGGGACTGTGAGGTTTTCCTCCCCTTCTTCCTTATTGTTTTCCTATTCCCTCTGGGCCTTCTTCTTCTCCTTCTGGATGAGGGGCTTCCTTCCCTTTATTTTGTAAATATGGACCTTCTGCTGTTTCCAGCTCCCCTATTCTATGGAAATATATCTTCTTCTGCTCTGTAGCTCTGTGTTTCTTCCATGGTCCCCTTAATTTCTAAAATTTCCTAAACCTGTCTTTTTCACCCCTAAAAATTCCTGTTTCACAATGTCTCTTGGCCATTCTATTTTTCTATGTTCTTAGAAAATGTTATTGACATGACTCAGTGGCTCAATTGATTGGAGCTATATCTGTACACCAGAAGGTTGTGGGTTCAATTCCTGGTCAGGGCACATACCTAGGTTATTGGTTCAATCCCCAGGTGGGATGCATATTGGTCAATATTTCTCTCTCTCTCTCTCTCTCTCTCTCTCTCTCTCTCTCTCTCTCTCCCCACCCCATCTTTCTCTCTCTCTCCATTCCCCTCTCTTTAAAAATCAATGGGAGTGCCCTAGCTGGTTTAGCTCAGTTGATAGAGTGTCAACTTGCTGACTAAAGGGTCCCAGGTTCGATTCCAGTCAAGGACACATGCTTGGGTTGTGGGACTGATCCCCAGTGGGGGATATGCAAGATAGAGCTGATGGATGATTCTCTCTCATCATTGATGCTTCTATCTCTCCCTCTCCCTCTCCTTCCTCTCTGAAATCAATAAAAATATATTAAATAAATAAATAAAAATTAATGGGAGTAAATCCTTGGGTGAGGGTTAAAAATTTTTTTTAAGTTATTTTTAGCTTTGTCCTTCAACTAATCAGAGTTCACTGTGTTTATAATATGTCATGTCATTGCAAAGTTACATACTTACCAAGGAGATGATGCTCTTCCTTTATCTCCCTAGAGCAGGGGTGGGCAACCCCTGGCACATGTGCCAAACATGGCATGCCAGTAACTTTTGCTGGCACGGGAAACCCTCTCTTATAATCTTCCATTTAGAATTTTTTTCTTAATATCGACTTCTTTATTTTTCAGATAAATTCAGTGTAGGTGCATCTTAGATAAAGAAATAATTTTACATAACAAGTTAGCTTAAAGACCATAGACATGGATTGACAAGAGAGGGGAAGAGCATTTTCAATAGTGTCGAAAACGAACTATTGAGGAATTGGAATGCCATTCCAGAAAATTTTTTCTGTTTAAAAAACTTGGCAACAGCATTACTCTCCATGTTTTCATCCACATACACTTGTGAATCTTTGTTCTCAGTGATGAATTTTGTTAAGTCTCATAATAGGAGTAGCCTGACGGATGAAAGTAGTAGCTCGTGCATATCTCTGAAGGTTGAGAAATATAAACCTGATGTAAAATTTCTATCATCAGTGATACAGCAGCAAAAGTCCCACTGATAATAACAAATGGAGTCATAAAGTTTTCTGTCGGACTATCAGTGTACATGTATACATTAAAAATAAATGTATTTTTCATCATCATATACTGTGTTTTTGTCGCTCGAATGAATTTTATTATTCCTTCAAGGTTCTTCACATACATACACCTTAAGTGATATCAAGTAGGCATAACATGTTCTCAAAAAATTAGGGTTGGCACACAGAAGAATTTTGAGTCAGAGATTTTGCTGGTTTGGGCACGCACTCACAAAAAGGTTGCCCACCCCTGCCTTAGAGCTTATTCTTTATCATTCACTCAACTGGTTGAGTGACAGCGTTTGTAGTTGTGTTTCATGCTGACAGGGATCCCTCTGAGTAGTTCCAAGCATGCAGATTGCTGTGGGCTTACATCGGTTCAATCCACAGCCACATCAGAAGCCCTTTAGGTCGCACAGCTCACCTGGTTAGAACATGGTGCAGTGGAACACCTGGGGGACGTTCAGGTTGGACCTGGTGACCATGTCAGTCTCCTGGCCACAGGCCACATTCCACCCCTGACTAGAGACTTCATAGACTTGTGTTGTAGGTCCTGTGGGGGACCATGGGAAAGTGTAGATTAATTAGGGCATGTTCTTCTCGACCTCACAAAGTTAATACAGGAAGGTGCTTACAAGTTCAAAGCAATGGTTCATTCTGAAGCAGTGACCCCAGTCCTCTCAGAAGAAGAACACAGGAGCATGAGAAACACAGAGCAGCCGTTAGTGGCTGTGTCAGTGCACACCCAACCCAGACAGGGAAATTGCTGTGAATTCCAGTGACCTAAAAACAAATGTGGGGCGTCCCTCCACACGTCCCTGACAGGAATGTGTAAATACTAATAAAAAGCAGGACAATCAGATAGTCGCAGGTGAGGAGTTCTTTGACAGAAACTGCTGATCTGGTTTTAAGCAATTTGAGTTGCTAGGAGCTACTATCAAAGAAACACATCTAAGATTGCTGGAGAACTATTAATTTATGGTTTGTCAAATAAAAGCAGTGTGCTTAATGTGAGCCTGTAGCAGCTGATAAATGATAAGAAAAGTAATAAGGGCGTCAGGCAGAGACCCCTAGGGGTGCTGAATAACCTGGATGAGTGGCCATGAGTAGTCAGACAAGTAATGTAGCACAGGGGGAAACACTCGCTGAGTCCTAAGAGTAAACTCCAAGTAGGGCCTTACATATAAATCTCTCGTTGTTACGAAAGTCTGTAATTCCCATAAGCATTTCCCACCAAGGTTGGATTATTTTCCTTTATTCAGTCACCAAAATTTGTTAAGCACCAGATACTATTGCTACTGAGTCTTCAGTGCCTTCAAAGGAAATAGAGGAAGTCCCTGATAGACCTCACATTCTATAGGTTGAGGAAGGGGGCCTGGGGGAAACAGAAAATAAACTAATAAGCAAGCAAGTGCTGTGAAAGACAATGAAGCAGGTACTAGGGGTGAGTCTGCAAGGTGATGAGAAGGGGCCTTACAATTATGTTAAAATTATGTTAAAAGAAACCCTATTTAAGAGCTATTATATACAGTGGTCAAGGAAGGCCCCTCTGATAAGTGCAGGGAGACGTGGGAGAGAGGATTGCAGGTAGAGGGGCAGAAGTAAGTGTGCAGCATCACGTGTCTCACTCGTTCACTTTAAGATTTGACATACGAGTAATTTGAGTTACGAGCTCCGTCACGGAACGAATTAAACTCGTAAGTCAAGGCCCCACTATATGTGTTTTCCGATGGTTTTAGGCGACCCCCGTGAAAGGGTCATTCGACCCCCAAAGGAGTCACGACCCACAGGTTGAGAACCGCTGCTATAAAAGGATCACTCTGGCTGTGTGTGGAAAGTAGAGTGGAAGCAGGAATACCCCAGGGTGGAGACTAAAGTGGTAGACCCTAGTCTCATTAGCACATTATTAACATGAGCTTCACCATCCATACTAGGAAGTCCAGAGCAAGGTGAGTTAATAATGAGTCCTTGAGTCGGATTTCAAAATGATAGACTTTCAATAAATCAGAAAGTTTGTGGGATGCAATAGTCTTAAGACTGCACTGTCCAATATAATAGCCACGAGCCATATATGTCTCTTGAGAACCTGAAATGTTTAACTGAGGTGTTCTCTAAGTATAAATTACACTGAGTTCTGAAATAGTGGTACCAAAAACAAAACCCAAAATGTCAAATAGTTCATTAATAATTTTTATATTGATTATATATTGAAATGATAATGGGTTGATATATTGGGTTAAGTAAAACATACTCTTTTCTTTTTCTCTCCTCAGATCTTTTATTACATATAGCATGTTATGAGCATTTTATTCAATATTGTATTGTTTTATAGCAAAAGCCTAACTTCGATAAAATAACCAGGGTTTATATTTCACTCTTTATCCATTACAGAGCCCAGTACCCTGTTAGTCACACAATATGTGCTTTGTTAATGCTTGACCTTGTATTGAAAGGAAGGTCGTGAGTGCCAAGCTTTTGGCCAGCTGCTCAAAAAATTATTGAGATCCGATTTGTCTTAATAGGTATATTCATGGAGAAACCAAGAGACCAGTTGCTATAAAAAGAATATGGCTTCTCTTCTCAAAGGAATTAATTTGGCAAAGTAATGACAAAGAAAAGTAATCTCACTTTTAAGATAGGAACATATTTTCCAAATGAAATCAGGGGCTTTGGTAATAGCTCTTCCTTTTTCTCCGACTACCTCTGGACTCCACGGCCTGCTGAGCACATTCCTTGAGAAAGACAGAGTTCAGTCCTGTCAGTGATGGATAGAAACAAGACTTGCCCTAGGGCTCATGGAATCCAGACATTAGGACATGGGTCTACCTTCACAACAGGGAGGAGAGTCCTCATCAGGACTGGAAAAACAGACTCTTGAAAGTAATGTCACCTGTTACTTTTCACTTTTTTTCCCCTTCACATTTCATTTTTTACTAGAACATGACAAAGTATGTAGGAAAATTTGTTTACTTTTCACTTTTTTAAATGTGGCAACTAGAGAATTTAAAATCACGTACGTGGCTCACTCTTGTGGCTCACACTGTATTTCTATTGGACAGCACTGGGATTATAAACTGAATTAAACAAAGAAATCTTTTGTTATTTCAAGACTTACTGAAAAACATTTTAAATGTATTGTCTATCTTCTGATTTGAATAAACAAAGTTACGCAAAGCATAGTTAATGTAAATGAATTCAACTAATGTGTGTCAGTGATTCTGCATCTCTAAAGCTTCATGCTTGGTAGCCCCAAGGTCCTGACGACAGTAAACATGGCTCTACCACCCTGGTGTGTCCTTGGAGGGGCCCCTGGCCTGGGGTCCTCCGCTTCACTGGTTGAGAACATGAACTCCATCAATTTCCTGGCTGAGACCTTAGGGACACATCGCTCATGGGAGCAGTGACTTTCCGGAAGAACAGGCTTTTCTGGGTCATTCTGACTGGCCTCTTGCTAATTCATCTTTCCACCACCCAAAGGCTGGGCCCCAAACCCAGGCAGGGCAATGAAAGCTATTATCTAGAATTGCTAAGGGTGATTTCATTTGTGCCCTCAATGTATTCTCATTAGGAGGTTCTGTGACTCTCAATCTCAGAGTTATGTGCAATCGCTCATTAATTCAGCTGCTCTCCAGACTCATTCCTAATCATGCTTTTCAAATCTGTGCAAATCAGCACTTGGTAGGGTGGGTTAAGATTCAGCACTTCTCCTCCCTACATTTCTCGCTTATCTACCTGGGTTTGCTTTTTAGAAAGATTATGAGTTGACTGGCTTACATTTTGGCTTGTTAAATGTGAAAACAATGGCTAAAAATATCTAACAGAATGATTAAATACAATTAAGTTAATGGTGTAGTTTGCCCATTCCCCCAAATGGCAGGAATCAGTTCCTTTCAAGAGATCTCATAGCAAAAGCATAACCAGAAATGGTGTCCTCCAGCCTCGAGTTCGGTCAGCTTAGACTACACCTCATAATGGAGGACACCTGTCTAGGCCCTCAAGGTCAGACATTCAGACCTGTATTCATTCCTAGTCATATCATCCAATATTTGCCAGGTCTGAGCTCAGAGCTATGCAAAGGTAAGTATTCCTTATCTCTTTTTTTCTATGCCCTACTTTCAAAGACCAAGCCATCAAACCTGTGTTTAATAAACAGGCAAGACGAGTAAACAGAAAAGAAATAAATTAAAGAGGTTGACGTTTTAGTAGAAACAGTTATTGTGTCCCTTCAAAGGTGTTAGGTTCTGAGTTACTTCTAAACATAGCTGGAAAAGGCTGGGAGCTGGCTGGGTTCTCGATAGACCTTATAGAACATGAGTAAGCTTACATGCTAGTGAGTTGGTGGGAAAGGAGAAGAGCCAGCTCTCCGTAGCCAAGTCTTAGATTAGTAAATGCCGGCTGGGCCGACAGACACATCTTTTCCTCTGAGGCAACCACCTAATGCAGTGGTCGGCAAACTCATTAGTCAACAGAGCCAAATATCAATAGTACAACGATTGAAATTTCTTTTGAGAGCCAAATTTTTTAAATTTAAACTATATAGGTAGGTACATTCAACTTTAAGGTTTTTGTCTTCCGTTTTTCTTTGCTTCTTCTTTGTAGCCATCTCAAACAAGGCACCTAAAAAAATGTTTCATTTTATAATAATAAAGCCACCAACACAAAAAGAATTACAATTCTTAAATTGATGACAAAAATACCTGTAGGATTTGCAGCTAGTTGGAAAAATACAGGTAACTTTATGCTTCAAGTAGGTACTTTTGTCACCCACACGCAATTTGCGGATGCAACTAGCACTAACCACTGCACATGAGACTGCTGACTGACTGGCTCACTCAACTCGTGCATGAATCGCGTGCGCCTCCCCCGCACTGCGTAACCCATGGCCCGCCTGCGCCCTGTCTCCCGTGGCCCGACCGACCGACACCCCCCACTTCTTCTAATGCCACTTCTTCAAAATAGACTCTCCCAGGCCGAAAACCGACTTCTGCGCATGGGCCACGAAGTTTCAATCACACTGTACGTGCGCGCCCGCACGTGGTATTTTGTGGAAGAGCCACACTCAAGGGGCCAAAGAGCCGCATGTGGCTCGCAAGCCGTGGTTTGCGACCACTGACCTAATGTAAAGCCTGATATAAAGCTTTATTTCCATCTGATGTGAGGAAAAAAAGCTCAAGATTTAAAAACGTGAAGTGATTTTCCCAAACTTACACAGCTCAGGAGATGCAAAGCTGGGATTCAAACGCAAAGGCCATGCTCTTCCCAGGGAGCCTCATCAGCCCAAATCTGCAGCCTGAGTCATCTGCCAGGGCCCTGGGGGTGTCTACCTTGAACCTAGCTTTCGGTGCACACTGGCATCCACCTGAGGTGGCCTAGCATCCAGTGAGTGACAAGTCAGGAACCATAGCTACCTCCAGGCTTGGAAGGCAAGCAAAACCATTGTCAAGGGAGTGCCCCAGTCTCTTCAGCCAGTCGATTGCTCCCAAAGGAACAGAAATTAAACATTCTTTAGCATGCAAAGAGTTTGGATGGATGCTAACTAATGACATACTTACTTATAACTTACCAGCCATTTCAGGATTTCAGAAATCTTCCACAAACAATTGATTATGACTTTAGTCAGTGAGGTAGGTGCTTCGTTCCCCAGGGCCGTCAGAAGGAAACTGAGGAACTCACATGAAGTCAACAGTAGTATTACATGCTGTATCTATTCGAGTCTAGTCAAAAATCAGGAACCTCTCTAGGTTTCTCAAACAGAGTGGATGTAATACGGAGAACTTGTTACAAAAGAGCCAAGAAACCAAAGAAGACACAGGGAGGCAATCTCAAGAGGAACAAAGCAGACCCTGCTACTATCCCTAAGGGTGGAGGGACAACAGGTGATGCTACCAGATTCCAGGGGTAGGATTGCCTTGCTGGGTCCATGGAGGAGGTTCGGCCAACAGTGGGCATGCCGAGCAAAGTGGGGACTGGCCATGGAGAGAAATTCCCTGGCTTCTCCTTTCCTCCTGCCCTCCAGTCTTATACTAGTTCCTCCCAATGACTGAACTTAGAAGCTGAAGGGCAAGGGAGCCTGGGACAAGCTGCCAATGTGGTGATGGGTGGGATGCGGCGGGGAAAGGAGAGACTGAAAGTATTACTGCAGGTCATTGATGAAACATGGGTAGGTAGCATGCAAAGACTTTCTTCTGCTCATCCCTCGCAAAAGTGACTATCAAAACATATTAAAGCACATTTAGGAAAGTGCAGAAGACCATAATAATGGGCTGAAATCCAGGAAGCATAAACTCCAAGGAAGTATGAAAGAATAATGCATGCTTGGCTTGCAAAACAGATTTACAAGCAACACAGAACTAACTTCTTGTAGACACAATTCATTATAATAAAGCTGTTCTAGAAGGATGCAGATTGATAGCAGCAGCTGACTGAGGAGGAGCCCCCAAAGCAGGACAGAGTCAGCCCCAGCTCTGGCGGAGGGTGGAAGGCTCTACATCTGGACCCCATGCCTCTAAGTCCAGTATTGCAGAGGGCACTGCCCGGGCTGCAGCTTTGCAAGGCCCTCCTATGCCTGGGGTGAACAGCCATCATTTACTCATTCATTTCACAGAGATTCATTGAGCCCCTACGAAGTACCCCTACAATGTACCAGGCACTATTCTAAACATGGAAGATTTAAAAAAACCAAAAAAACAGACAAGTAATAAGAAAATCCAACCCCTTGTATGAGCCAAAGCAACACAGTCCACCGCATCTGAAGGAAAGGGAGAAAAGGGGTGTCCTGGCAGGGTATGGGTAGAAAGAATCCTCAGCCTTCTTCTGTTATTCCAAGTTCTGGTAGACACATTTATGGCAGTTAAACATGCAATAAAAACATGCCTGCTTTGTTAATAGAGATATTACTATAAAGAACATGGATATTTTCCCTTAGTTCAATTCAACAAGTATTTACCATGTGCCAATTCAATGCCTGGAACTGGAACTACAGCAATAAACAAATTCTTTAAACAGCATCACCCTATCCTCAGCATAGTAAGAACAGCCAGTTCATGCAATTTCACTCTGGAAATTGCTGCCAGAGATCTACATCCTCCGCAAGTTCATGCAGAGGGTGGAGAATGGTCCCCACCAGGGCAGAGGGTGGGGATGCTGGTCAGGGCCAAGCGGAGATGAGCTGAGCCAACTCTGCAGCCCGCCAGGGACTATGCCTGACTTTCAACAAAGAAAAGCCTTTTTGAGTTTGCCTCATATAAAGCAGCTTAGTGCGCTCTTTGGCAGCACATATACTGGAATAATAGGAAGAAAGTTGGCATGAAGAGTTTTCATATTTTTATGAATAGGGCTCTATATGGTCTGCTAATAATGGGTATGTGTCATTATACATTCGTCCAAACCCATAGAATGTCCAACACCCGTAGTGATCCTTAATGTAAACGATGGACTTTGGGTCATAATGATGTGTTCTTGTAGTTTCAACTATTGTACCCCTCTGGCTGAGGATGCCGATAATGGGGAGGCTGTGCATGTGTGGGGGCAGGGAGCATATGGGAAATCTTTGTACCTTCCACTCAATTCTGCCATAAACCTAAAACTGCTCTTTAAAAAATAATCTTGATTTTAAAAGAATGACTATAAAAAGAAGAAGATGTTTAGGCAGAATAGCAGCTGAGTAAACTCCCTGGAATAGACAGACAGACAGGAGACAGGCCCTGACCCACTCTGCGGGGGCCTGAGGCAGTTCCACGGGGAGGCCTCACAGGCTCTCTCTCCCCATCTGGAAGGGGCAGGGATGGGACACCAGTATATTTTAGTCTAAGTTTCTCCTTTATATTAAAGATTTGCAAGAAAAAGCCAAAGTAATTTAACTAGTCCAGTACTATAATTTAATTTTTGATTTGTGAATAATTAGGGGAAAGGATACACCTGATCTGAACTAATTTCTTACATTGTAAATCTTTTCTCTTATCCATGTTTCCTCTGGGCTCATAAGGAAAATTAAGACTCCATTTGTTATTCAAAATTCTCTATCTTCTCCTGCTGTTATGCTCAGAATTGCATTCCTGGGATGGTACTACTGTATCTTAAAAGTAAAGATGCATTTCTGTTTCATAACAGAGAATAAGTCACGTCCAAACCTGCGTATCCTTGGTGCAGAACCTATGCTTCCTCTGTTTGCCTTGAAAAGTTGAATTTTTAAGCATGGTCAGGGCCTCAGTTAGCCAAGGGTGTCTGTTTACTCAGTCACAGGATGCTGGGTATCCTGTAGCAATTTGTGCAGCAATCGAAAGCCGCTTGTGTTTTCCAGAAAAGATTAGAACTGCTGAGTCCTGCTGGGCTGTCCCCACCCTCCACGCGGGACAGATTCCAGCCGCAGCCCAGTGGGATCACCCAGGAAGCAGCTCTCACCCATTCCAGCCCACCTCGCCCCATCGCTTCCTGCGGCCTCATTTTAAGTGAATTTATCTAGAAAAGTATTAATCTATTCAGATCTGTTCCTAATCAGCATTTTGATCATGACACTTGTCTAAGGATTTTTGTTGCTTTTGTTTAAAAGAAACAACCGTCCCCAAATGGAATCACTTACTGGTATTCGAAGTCCCACATCAGCAAACCAAGACTTAACTATCTAACCTAATCACAGTTTCAGCTTCCCCCAGGAATGTCATCTTAACCAGCCAGTCTGGAATTTTCTGGCCATCACTGGTGGAGTACTCTGCCTAATCCCCAAAAGTAGGTGACCTGTCCTAAAATGACCCTTTCTTTTGTTGCCGACTTTCTTGTCTTATCCCATTTCTACCTTTGAAACCCTTTCCTTTTCTGCAGCTCTTCGGAGTTCCGTTCTGTTTCCTAGATGGGATGCTGCCTGATTCAGGCATCATTGAATAAAGCTAATTACTCAAATTTACGCAGCTGAATTTTTTTTTCTCACAGTTTCAGCACCTGGAGAAGTCAGCAACGTTTTAGGCTTTTTTCTACAAGATCAAAGCAGTGTCATTATTGTCATTGGCTGGGCCACCGAGTCAGAACTCTACACAGAAATCCAACAACTGTTTGGGGGCTGAATTTGAGGGTTAGGTGGATTTTTGTGTTGTTTTCTTCTTTGGCTAGTTGATTAAAGCAGCTGGAGTAGTTTAACAGGTATGGAAGGGCAGGATCAGCTTCAGAACCTGCCCTCCTCAGCATTAATTTTAAAAGGTTTTATGTTAAGGTTAATGCCACAGGAGTCAGTGAAGTTAGCTGTTAAAGCAAGCTGAATTCACCCTTGGAGAGAATAAGGCAATAGATACTGCAAGAAAAAACAAAAATGAACAGAGGGCATTCAAATACTCCTGCCTGCCACTTACTGTGGAACGCAAATAAGAAAACAGGCTCTGGGAACAGATTGATGGAAGCCAGAGGGGAGGGGGTTGGGGGCTGGGTGGAAAAGGCAAGGCAAAGGGATTAAGAAGTAGAAATCGGTAGCTACAAAATTGTCACAGAGTTGCAAAGTACAGCATAGAGAATATAGTTGATAATATTGTAATAACAATATTATTTAATATGTGTGGTGCCAAGTGGGTACTTGAAATATCAGGGGAACATTTTGTGAAGTGTATGATTATCTAACCACCATACTGTACCCCTGAAACTAATACAAAATGATATTGAATGTAAACTGTAATTGAAACATAAAATTTTTAAAAAATCAAAAGAAAATAGGCTCTGGAATTTTATTTAAAGCCATACAACCATTTTTTTTGTTTGTTTTGTTTTTTGTAAAGGCATTTTTCTAGGTTTTAAAGTCTGGGTTTTCATTTTAACATATAAGAATTCAAGTTAGCCATATGAGATTGAAAAGATAAAATAGCCCTGGCAAGGTAGCTCAGTTGGTTAGGGTGTTGTCCCAATATGCCGTTTCAGGTTCCATCTCCGGTCAGGGCGCATACAAGAAACAACCAATGAGTGTGTAAAGTGGAACAACAAATCTCTTTCTCTCTCTCTCTCTCCACCCTCTCCCTACCTCTCTCTCTCTAAAATCAATAAACAAGTCCCCCGCCCAGAACAGATGACTCCTTTCTCAGCACTTTTTGTTCTACTTGAGTCATGGACTTAGCACAGTGTCTTCTATATTATAGCACATATTTCTGCCTTTCAGTCCTAAACCCCCTTGAAGGCACTGGTGTTACGGGAAAGGGGACCTGGCCCTGAGCGGGTCTGCCTGGGACCGCTGGTAGTGTGTGAGTTCTTAACTTCATGCAGGAAAGATTTTACAACACCAGTCCAGGCGATTCTGAGAGTACGCCTATTCCAGCTGGGGACAGTGAAACAAGGATGGGCCTAGGGTAGAAAAAGCTACAGGAAAGAGCCCAGGCGGGGCTGCTGTCATCTCACTGGAAATTCAGAGAAAAGGGGACCTTGGAGAGAGGTTCAGGGTGTTAGCTAGGGATGAGCTGCCACTGCCCATTGCTTCCCTGGTTGCAAGTCTGTGGGCCCCTTAGAGCTTAGGAGATGCACCACTGTGGGGGAAGAAGAGAGGGAAGGGCAAGTGCAGGTGTGCTCCCGGGAGGGAGAGCACAGCTGGGTCCTTTGTTTTGAGGGTTTTTAAAGGCTGGAAGTTTATGGGAGGCCTTAGGCAGCAGTTCTCAACTTGTGGGTCGCCAACCTGTGGGTCGCGACCCCTTTGGGGGTCGAACGACCCTTTCACAGGGGTCGCCTAAGACCATCGGAAAACACATATATAATTACATATTGTTTTTGTGATTAATCACTGTGCTTTAATTATGTTCAATTTGTAACGATGAAAATACATCCTGCATATCAGATATTTACATTACGATTCATAACAGTAGAAACATTACAGTTATGCAGCAGCAACGAAAATAATTTTATGGTTGGGGGTCACGGCAACATCAGGAACTGTATTAAAGGGCCAAGGCATTAGGAAGGTTGAGAACCACTGCCTTAGGGGAGATCTCAATAGAATATTCATCAGCACCAGCTTTGCCAGGTGTGAGCTTTCGAGGTCTTGGTCTCCACTGATTAGTCGGCACCAGGGCAGGGAGTCACTAGTCATTGTAGCTGGTCCTGGTGTCGCCCACCTGGTTTTGCTGCTGTTCTAGGCCAGGAGCTGAAATGCAACTGAGGCCTAGATGTTACCTCCAGGGAGGGGACCTCTTGTCTCTGGCTGTAAATTGCTCGGCCCGTTTGTTCAGCTACTGTCTCAGTTTCCCCATTCCACTTGCCATTATCTTAGCTTCTTACTACCCTGCCTCGGCGGGAACATCTTGCTCTTCTGGTGCCCACAGTACCTCACCCAGAGTTGTACATTGAGTGCTTAGGGTGAGGTGCTGGCAGGCTGGAACATGGTCAAGTGTGCACGCTCTGGAACCAAACAACCTACTTTGAGCCCCAGCGCGGCCATATCCCAATGTGTTACTTTAGCTTTGCTGTGCTCATTTTCTCAAGGGGGAAATTACAGTGTCTGCTTCCCAGGAATTTCATGAGAAGTACATTAGATAATCCCAGTACATGGTAAGCTCTCAAAACATTTGGGATGTTGTTAGTGAACAAATCATAATGATCTAGACAGAAATGTTGATCAATGCTGGTAAAATGATTACTTATGAAGTGTACTGGTAAGGAGAAATCTACTCGTTTAGAATAGCACTTTGAGGAGACAGGAATGTTAGGAGGTGGGTACTGGAGGAAAATCACCATTACGTGGCCAGTATCATTAAGAAGGCTTTGAAGAATTGATGTTTCAAGAGCTTTTAGTTGAAGAGAGAATCTGGTGAATTTACCTGGAAGTCTCATGGACAAGTAGGAGAGTCCCAGAAAATTGCTCTGTGCCTTACTCTCTCAACTGCCCCTCTCAAGTTCTCTCCTTCCCACGGCACTGCCCAGCACAGCACATCCCTGCTGACCTTGGAAAGGCATGGGCACTGAGGACCAGGTGCAGAGCCTGTTATGCAACCAGCTGCCACCTAGCCTTCCCCCAGTGGTTCTCAACCTTCCTAATGCCACGACCCTTTAATACAGTTCCTCATGTTGTGGTGACCCCCAGCCATAAAAGTATTTTCGTTGCTACTTCATAACTGTAATTTTGCTACTGTTATGAATCATAATGTAAATATCTAATATGCTATATGTGTTTTCCGATGGTCGCGACCCACAGGTTGAGAACCGCTGCCTAGGGCATCACCCACTGTCCCCTACGTGTGATGTGCCTGACAGGTGTACCTGCTTAAGTTCTTCTGCTCTGAGAGCAATACATTCTGGGTCTCAGTGATAAAGGACAGTGTTATGACTGCAGTAACCGTAATTATTGCACGTGCTAAGGCTGAAATAAAATAAACGGACTTACAAGCAAATGACCCCTATTATCTGAGTTAATTCCAGTGACAAAAAAATAATAGGTCTGAATTTGGTCTCAAACTCTCATAACCGGTTTATATCTGGAAACATTCAATGTTTTGTTTTTTACTAAGTCAATTTAGAAAGCTTGTTCACAGAAACTATGAACTATACTCCATAGAAGAAGACAACTATCAAGTAAAAAATTTAGTAAAAATGTGCAAATATTAACTATTTGATATGCGTATATAACAGCCATGAAAATAAGCTTTGGCCCGCATGTCCAATCTCTAACAAAACAAAACCTAGAAGATGAGCTCTGGACCACCGTTTCACCGTGCCCATTTTACCCTTGGAGGAAATGAGACTCTGAGAAATCAAATGGCTTACACACATATATATGCGCACACACACGTATAACACATACATGTGGAAGGAGCGTATACCACATTTCCATGACCACGTAGGCTTTTTTAAGGCTTGGCTATTCACAAGGACTCAAAATCCAGTGTGCTTGTCTCTGGGATTAACTGAACTATTTGAACTAAAGGCTTAACTTCTTTTTAATCTCCTTGAAATGCTGACTTAGAGAACAGTGCCCTGCCCAACAGGTCATAGGCACAGAAGGAAGCGAAATACCAGCATGCAACAGTGCCTTAGCCACAGAAAGTTCTTGGGTCAGAGATCCAGGGACCAGATCTTCACAGCCCGTGTCAGAGCCAGCATACCCTGCTTAGAGATCAAAACAGAGTCCGGGGTGAGTGGAGGTTATCTGGGGAGGCACCAGAGACTATGAGAAAGAGCACAGGACCAGAGCCGAGGCTGCAATGTAGGAATCAGCTCTCTTGGGTAACTCAGCGTGGGTGGAATTCTCTGAGAAAGAGGACCATGGAGATGAGTCCTTGTGCACGCCTATTGTTATTGTCACCCAGCACTGAATGCGGTGTGGCAAACATCCCTACCCCCTGGGCTAAAAAGCAGCAGGGAATCAGACTCTGTAAATCCTGCCTGGTAGAACTGGAGTTATAGTGTGACCTTTCTGCCCTATGTAGGTGGAGGCAAAGTGACTTTCTCAGGTATGGGAACAACGTGAGACTTTCCCTCTTGGGATATGCAGAGGCAGCTGGTAAGAACTTGAAGTTCATGTCCTTCCAGTCAGTTCCAAACTCCTCTCCGTTATAAAAATAAAACTCTCTGCATCTTCCCCCAACACTCCCTAATATCACACACACTGGCTAACTCAATTCCCGCTGCCCCCGTGGGATTTTCTTCTCATGACTGCCCCAATGATTACTGGAACCTGATATAGCCAAGTGATAAAAATGTTGCTGAAAGAAGAGAGGAAAAGAGGCCAAGGTGATTTCCTCTGGGATCAGCCTCAGTCGTTAGTTCTCATACACCAACAATATTTTCCTAAAATGCTCCAAAGGTGATGCGGAAATGACCCCATAGGCAGGGTGCAAAAATAGTGAATGGCTGCTCAACAACTGCATTTGTATCATGGGTAACAGGTGGGACACACAGTTTTTAAATGAGAAAAGGCTCGTGGAGGGCTGATAGATAAGTGGAGGTGATTGTGGATTAAACTGACTCATCAGCTCAGTTATGCCATGAACAGGAAGCTGATCAGAAGGGCCCTTCTAACCTAAACTCTAGTTTATTCATTGTAATCGTAACCATATTTTTTCATCAATAATAGAAATGCTGAGAAGAATCTATTTCATGTTGTCAGGGGGAGGTGGGGGAAGCCATTTTCAGGTAGAATCTTTTTTTTTTTCTTCCTGCTCTAGAGAGGAAAATATCTGGATGTGGAAAAACTTCAAAGACTACATGAATTGGAAACAAAGCAAAAGAAGGAGTCCTTTATTCTCAAATAAGACCAGGTTTTGGCTTGGCTTTCTTTCGGAAAGTCCCCTCATTTTGAAGCCAGGAACTTCAGAGAGGGCCAGCTTCACAAGGCAAGAAACATTAGAGAAAGGGGAAAAGGGACTTGAATCCAGGGGGTGGCTACCACTGGTGGTTAGGAAGGTGTACCCCAGAGCTCAACTGCCTGCTTTTGAATGCCAGCCCTGTGCAACCTTGGACAAGTTACTTAACCACTCTGGGCTTTGGGATAACTCATGTATATAAAATTCTACCTACCTCTCACAGGGTTGTCCTGGGGATTAACTAAGTTACTATCTAAAGCAGCAGTTCTCAACCTGTGGGTTTCGGCCTCTTTGGCGGTCGAACGACCCTTTCACAGGGGTCGCCTAAGACCATCCTTCATATCAGATATTTACATTACGATTCATAACAGTAGCAACATTACAGTTATGAAGTAGCAACAAAAATAACTTTATGGTTGGGTCACAACATGAGGAACTATATTTAAAGGGCCAGGAGGTTGAGAACCACTGATCTAGAGGATGCTAGAATAGTATTTTATAGCCATACTAGAGGCCTGGTGCATGAAATTTGTTCACTGGGGGGGTGGGGGGGGTTGTCCCCTCAGCCCAGCCTGTGCCCTCTCACAGTCCGGGAGCCCCATGATCGATCACCCCAAAGAGGTAGGCCCTACCCACCGGCCAGGAGCCCCACGATGGATTGCCCCAACAAAGGGAGGCCCCACCTACCCACCGCAGCCCGCAGGTAGGTGGCCTGAGCCTCCCTCTGCAGGGCGATCATGGGGCGATGGCTGGGCCCCCAACCAATTGCATTGCACCCGCCTTGGCTGGCCTGGTGCCAGTGGGTGTCATAGCGTGGTTGTCCGGATGGTCATTCTGCTGTTCGGCCATTTGGTCGATTTGTTGCTTGCTAATAATAGAAGCAGATTACTACTAGGGCCACTGAATATTTCCAAATGATCATTTGCTTTTCTACTGGCATCATGACATCAGCTAAAAGGAAACAAAGGAGGCTAAATGTAAAGAGGACAAAGTCAGATTTCCTGGATTTGCTGAAACTGACATCTTGTCAGGTCTATGTCTAGTTTATCATCCATTCATTTGGAAAATATTTGGTGGTAGCATCTAAGCATGATGCTTAGACCAGCGTCTAGGTGGAGAATGACTTTGTAAGTAACCTCAATACGGGGCGATGGATGTGGTAAGATGGTAAGTGCAGCTTCCAGCTGTTGTTCAAGTGGAGGCCGCATCTTCAACAGCCTTGGACCCCCATGTGCCCACCACCGGTCAGCACATAGTAGATGCTCAATAAACATTCATGGAATTAGGGATACAGCACTTAATGTGCTGTGTTGGATGCTTCATGTTGTTCTTCATCCCATACCCTTCAGGGCAAGAAGACTTCATTTTTGTGTTCCCCAGCACCCAACATCATGCCTAGCACATAGGGTAGGGGGTCCACAATTGTGTATTGAAATATCTGAATGACTGATGAAACCTAATGTGTCTCTTCCTTAATCAACTGGAGAGGCTGTTCTTGCTTTAACCCAAAGAAGTGAGAAACGTAACAAGATAAGTAGCCCAGCTATTTTTATGAATTGGGTCTTTCAGTAAGATTAAGATTGCGTATGTACCTGGTTTTCTGCTCAGTCTCAACGTCAGACCTCCTCTTTCTTACTAAAACTCTCTTCCTTTAGTGTTAGGGCACCATCCTGTCTGCCCCCATCTGTCTGGACATTCCTGGGCCATCTTCCTCCTTCAGCAGCATAACATGGTCACGTCCCAGCCTCAGTCCCTAGGCCGAGTGGTATCTATTGTTTCTGTTGAGCCACTAACTTCATCAACCCGCTCTCCCCAGTAGCAAACCCATCCCCTGGCCCTAGAGGTGGACACATGACCCAGGCCTGGACACATGACCCAGACCTAGGAGTTAGCACGTGCCCAGAGCAGGGACAATCAAAATCATTCTTTGGCACTAATGGCTGGACCCTGGTGTAATGAAGCTGAGAGCATGTGGCTTTGGGGCTGTTGGCAGCATCCAGTCCTACTACATGGAGTTCATCACAGAATAAAATGGGGATCAGCTGAAATGAGAGATAGGAGAGAGAGCAGGCAAGGGCAAGAGAGAGACGCAGTCTCAGAGACCCTGGCTTCTGTAGTCCTTCCACTGGGCTGAGCTTCCCAGACTCATAAACCTATGCATTCCCCTTTAACTTGAGCTAGGCTAAGCTGGTGGCTGCTGCTTGCTAAGGGATTTGTTGTCACTATGGACCCTCCCTTGGAGACATGTTCCACTTTTACATCTTTGACCAAACCTCTAAGCAAATGGCTCCCAATTTCTATCCTTAGTTTCTATCTCTTTCCAAGCCTTGGTTCCAGATTTCCAACTCTCTATGCTGGGCATTTTTCCTGGAAGTCCACTGCCCTTTGACTGCAACATGTCTAGAATTCATCATTATCTCTTTTAGTCTCTAACTTGACCTGTGGGGCCACTTTTCTCTGTCCCAAGACCTTACTCCTCTCTCTCCTTCCTGCCTTACCTTCAATCAGGCACTTGGTTGTACTGCTTCTTCACACTGTTTCCTACAGCTGTCCTTCCTTCCTATTCCTCAGCCACCATGTGGGGTAGAGGCCTAGCTTCTTGAAGCGTCCCCCTGACTCAATTCTTCTGACATGCCATGACCAGAAGGGTAGGCTTCTTAAGGTACTGTCTGCTAAATCAAGTTCAGACTTCTTAGAGTCACCCACAAAGCTGGCCACAAGCGTCTTTCTAGCTTCCAGCCACACTTCTCACCTACAAGACCCCTGCTCTCTAAACTCGTTACCCATGGCCCCTCTTCTCACACACAGCCCTCACCCCTTCCCACTCTGTGTCCCTCTGTGGTCTGGTTCAGACACTGCTTTCCCCAAGGGAACCTTCTTTCACCACCCCACTGAAAAGTGAACTCTCTCCTCTGAGGTCCCAAATACCTTTTAGATTTTTAAACAAAGCTTTATGGATATAGAGGACTTACTATGTGCCAGGCACTGTGCTAGGCAGTCTCTGGACCACATGTCCACTTCATTTGCACTGCCTTTTCCCCTGGAAGCTTACATATTTGACTCAGCTCCCTGACTAGCTTCCAAGATGTTTTAGAAAAGGAACTCATAAGATAGTTCCTGGTGCATTGCCATACACATAGTAATCCCTCAATAAATATTTATTACCTGCATAAGGCAGGATCTTGGGTAACAAATCCATAAAGGATAGGAGCTCTAAAATAAATGTTATTCTTAAGATGAAGGTCTAGGCTAAAGACCAATCCTTTCAAGTTGGTCATTTTAACAGCTGTCTATAAAGTTTACAAAACTCTGAAAACCCACTCACTGTCACGGTAACACAAGCACGCTCTATAGTATATCTCCCTTTACTTCCCTTATGACAGAGAATATGAGTCATTTTATGGCTTGTGTGTAGCTGATTTAAAACTGTGAGTTGCTATAATATAATTTAAATGGGAATGGTTTAGGATGGCAATTACAACTAGCCAAACATTACTAACATGCTTCCGGTATGGAAATAACTTCCTTTAACCAGGAATTTCTTCCTGGCTTGAAAGCCCTGATAGAGGAACTGGTGTAATAGGACAGGCTATTTATTAAAGGCAGCAAGTGACTGAGTGGGTAACAAGCTGAAATTTTGGAGGATCTGTGAATTATTCTATTTTTATGTCAACAAATGAATAATGTAAAAAAGAATGAAGCATTCTATACAAAGCTTTTAATTTGGTTATTTCACTAGTGTTTTGATCTTTATCTGAGGAATCCCATGCCTAGTTATCTTTTTGTTAGACTTGCCTTTTTATAGAGTCATCTTTCTGTATTGGGATTTTTCTTTCCATGTGCAAAACTTTGAGAGTTCATCAACACTTTCAAATCGATGAAGTCCATGTACTTCAAGCTCAGAGATTATTTTCTGATTTAAAGATACCTGTTTGATGGACTGACCATGACACACCTAAATCTTATTTTTTTATTTGTATGGAACAAAATGAATTAATTGTTAAGTAATAATACCCACAATTTACATTTATGTTTTTATTTATTTTGTCACTATTGTATGTTGAGAATAAAAAATAATATTCACTGTTATCAAAATGAAAGTGACAAGTAGTTTGATAAGCCTTAAATTTATATAGTTGTATACTGAATATACTAATCCTTGCCTAATTTGACCTGGAAGATTTTTTTCTCTAAAATTATACTTTTCAGAATACTGGTGCTATGTGATCACTTAGTTGTCAAAGCTTTCTTTGAACTTTAATAGAAAGATTTTGAATGACCAGTATATAGATTTCATTGTATGGGCTTTCAACTATTTAATTTTGGCCTAAATATTCGCAGTTGGACTAGTATATAATTATTTTTACAAAATGCATAATCATGATTGCCAAATTTTCCATGACTAACTAACTGTACCCTGCCAGATGTGTTTTAGGTTCTGCTGAGTCACTTTTCTTTTCCCTAGAACACTGTGTTCCCACTGTTTTTGTTTTTGTTTTAATATAATTTTATTGATTTCAGAGAGGAAAGGAGAGGGAGAGATAGAAACTTCAATTATGAGAGAGAATCATTGATCAGCTGGCTCCTGCACGCCCCCTACTGGGGATCAAGATAGCAACCAGGCCATGTGCCCTGACCAGGAATGGAACTGTGACCTCCTAGTTCAGGGGTAGGCAACCCCAGGCACGCGTGCCAAAAATGGCACGCCAGTAACTTTTGCTGGCAAGCAAAACCCTCTCTTATAATCTTCCATTTAGAGTTTTTTTCTTAATATCGACTTTTTTATTTTTCAGATAAATTCAGTGTAGGTGCATCTTAGATAAAGAAATAATTTTACATAACAAGTTATCTTAAGGACCTTAGAAATGGATTGACGAGAGAGGGGAAGAGCAATTTCTATGCCTCTGCCTTAACTCTCCCTGCCTTCCTAGATCCGACCAGTGTTTTGGTTTCATCCACATACGCTTGTGAATCTTTGTTCTCAGTGATGAATTTTGTTAAGTCTCATAATAGGAGTAGCCTGACGGATGAAAGTAGTAGCTCGTGCATATCTCTGAAGGTCACGAAATATAAACCTGATGTAAAATCTCTGTCATCAGTGATGCAGCAGCAAAAGTCCCACTGATAATATCAAATGGAGTCATAAAGTTTTCTGTCGGACTATCAGTGTACATGTATATATTAAAAAATATATGTATTTTTCATCATCATACACTGTGTTTTTGTCGCTCGAATGAATTTTATTATTTCTTCAAGTTTCTTCACATACGTACACCTTAAGAGATATCAAGTAGGTGTAACATGTTCTCAAAAAATTAGGGTTGGCACGCAGAAGAATTTTGAGTCAGAGATTTTGCTAGTTTTGGCACTCACAAAAAGGTTGCCCACCCTGTCCTAATTCATGGATCCATGTTCAACCACTAAGCCACACCATCTGGGCTGTGTTCCCACTCTTAATTCCCTCTGGTCTTTTCTCATATTTTTCCTTTTACCTGAATTTTGGGAAAAATGGTTTCATTGCTCTTTTCGCCATTTTATATGCATGTAATAGTTTTACTAGTATATGAATTACTCTCAATTTCACCTGCTATCACCCTTTCCTGGGGAGATATACATTTTGTGCAATTCATTCTGAAAAGTCACCAAACCTTGCTATGCAAAGAGAGCTAGCGACAGCTTCATCATTGGCTGAAAGTTCTCCTGACTCATGCTAGAATCCAGTCTTTAAGAAAATGCTAACAGTTCCAAACTTCTGCATTTGTTTTCTGCTCCTCAGCTACCTCTCCTGCTGATTAGATTTTCCCGCATAGCAAGGATCAGAAATCCCTAGACAGACAGCTGAAGTTTGCTGTCAAGTGATACCTTGAAGTCCACAATGGATTTATATTTTCTTACCAATTTGAGCATTTTGGAACACTCAGCCTTGAGACAGAAAATTTTCAAAGACAAATTTCATCTCTTGAATCCCAATGAAAATATTTGGCTGCATGCATGGTTCCAAAGGCAGTCATTGATTCAAAATGTGTTCAAAGTCTACCATGTGGCCCGACCGGCATGACTCAGTGGTTGAACATCGACCTATGAACCAGGAGGTCGAGTTTGATTCCAGGTCAGGGCACATGCCTGGGCTGTGGCTCAATACCCAGTGTGGGGCGTGCAGAAGGCAGCCCATCAATGATTCTCTCTCATCATTGATGTTTCTATCTCTCTCTCCCTCTTCCTTCCTCTCTGAAATCAATATATATATATATATATATATATATATATATATATATATATATATATATATATGTAAATCTACCATGTGCTGATAATGGGGCAAAGGATCGAGAAATTTAAAGAAAAAAAAACCTCCTTATTCTCCCAAGGAACTGTAGTAGGGAAGACAGACAACAAACAGTGGAAAGCGAGTGAAGCCCGCAATAGTCAAGGTGGAGAAATTGGTGGTGAGCACTGTAAAAGTACAGAGGAAGGGCTGCAACATCACCCCAGTCATCTTCCGACTCCTTACCAACCATATTTCATCACTGGTTATTCATAGACAATGCAACCTCTTCTCCATTGTCTCCATGCACGTATATTTCAAGGAATAACCATCAGGATATTTCTGCTGAAGAACAGTGAGTACCCCAAACTGCAAGTTTGTTATTTGCCAACTGAAGAGCATTGTTAAGTGCCTACAGATGTACCAATTAATCCAATAAACCTGGGCTTATAGCCCCATCGTACTTCATGCAGTGGGAGTAGTAGAAAGCGTGGCAATGGAAAGAAATCTCCTGGGGCCAGAAGATGAGGCAAACTGGTTCCCTCAGGCCAGGTGGCCGCAGGATTCTCATCTTAAAAGGATGTCTATGAGGTCCCCTCCTGCCCTCTGACACTCTAATATCTAATCACAAAGGGTTTGGTTAGGCGGCCTGATTGTCACTAAAGTTGAGGAATTTTTCAAACTTCTCAGAGTTTCCAAGATGTATCATATTGGAAGGAACATTGGTAAAAACTGCTAAGCTTGACTTTACTGAAGGGGATGTTAAAAATTCGGTAAGGTTTATGAAATTCTTTAACAATAAATTTGTTCCTGTGCAACTTTTAAAAATGTACTTTCAATGGTGCTGAGCATCTAGCCATAGTCTGATCAACCAAGAAAAAAAATTTGCTATGAGATGTTGTTTATCATAGCCAATTTTCTCCCTCTTCTTCTTAAAAACAGTAATAATTTTTAGCATTATTAAAATATTGAAGAATGTTATTTTATATTTACTCCAAAAGCTATGCAAACACCCAAGAAATTCCTCTCTTCTCTGATAATTTTAGTGAGTGTGCAAAATAAATATTCACGTGATCTATCAACCTTGAAGGTACCTAATGTCAAACATATTTTTCTTATCAAAATGCTGATCTTGACATGGCTTAAAGCCCTTTATGATTTCAGGACAGTTGGTAGCTCCAACTGGAATAGTAGACATAGCAACAATTCCTTGGGTCCCCTAACATACTTGATTGATGTGCAACATTTTCTCCTCGTTACCTTCACTCCAGAGGAAAAAAAAAAAAATCACATTCCACACCCAGCTAAAGATCTGTTAGAAAATGACTCAGGAAATCTGGAAAAACAGAGAACCAAGATGGCGGCATAGGTTAACGCCGGAGTTTGCTGCTCTGAACAACTACTTCAAAAGTGAAACCAAAAAACGGAAGGGACATCACCCAGAACCACAGGAACGCTGGCTGAGTGGAAGTCCTACAACTAGGAGGAAAGAGAAACGCATACGGACACTCAGAGGAGGCGCAGTGCTGAAGTCAAATTCTGAGGTGCGGAGTGCGCGGAGCGGGCTGGCGGCGGAGGGCGCGGTTGGCGTTTTCAATCGGGAGGGAGTCGCAGACTCTGAGCTCCAGATCCGGGCGAGTCTTTAGGGACCCAGACTCAAATGGGAGAAGCGGGTCTGCCTGGCTTCGGTCAGAGCGAGTGCAGCTTTCTCTCCGAGCTTTGCAGCGGGTGCTGGGACTCAGAGAGGCAGAGCCCCTGGGGACAGGACTGAGAGCCGCCATCACTGCTCTCTCAGGCCCACCCTGTTGATCCTGTGCTACCCGCCCCACCCAAGCCCTGCACAGAGGCATTTGCCGGATAGCCTCAGGCAAACGCCAGATTAGCACCTCCCTAGAGGACAGAAGTTCTCTCACTGCTGACACAGCTGATTCTCATAGCCACTTGGCCTGGAGGTCAAACCCTCCCTGGAATTAGCTACATCAAGATTTAACTATAAAACCACAAACAAAGACCACTAGGGGGTGCACCAAGGAAGCATAACAAAATGCGGAGACAAAGAAACAGGACAAAATTGTCAATGGAAGATCTAGAGTTCAGAACCACACTTTTAAGGTCTCTCAAGAACTGTTTAGAAGCCGCCGATAAACTTAATGAGATCTACAAGAAAACTAATGAGACCCTCGATGTTATATTGGGGAACCAACTAGAAATTAAGCATACACTGACTGAAATAAAGAATATTATACAGACTCCCGACAGCAGAACAGAGGAGCGCAAGAATCAAGTCAATGATTTGAAATGCGAGGAAGCAAAAAACACCCAACCGGAAAAGCAAAATGAAAAAAGAATCCAAAAATGCGAGGATAGTGTAAGGAGCCTCTGGGACAGCTTCAGGCGTACCAACATCAGAATTATAGGGGTGCCAGAAGATGAGAGAGAGCAAGATATTGAAAACCTATTTGAAGAAATAATGACAGAAAACTTCCCTCACCTGGTGAAAGAAATGGACTTACAGGTCCAAGAAGCGCGGAGAACCCCAAACAAAAGGAATCCAAAGAGGACCACACCAAGACACATCATAATTAAAATGCCAAGAGCAAAAGATAAAGAGAGACTCTTAAGAGCAGCAAGAGAAAGAAACTCAGTTACCTACAAGGGACTACCCATACGACTGTCAGCTGATTTCTCAACAGAAACTTTGCAGGCCAGAAGGGAGTGGCAAGAAATATTCAAAGTGATGAATACCAAGAACCTACAACCAAGATTACTTTATCCAGCAAAGCTATCATTCAGAATTGAAGGTCAGATAAAGAGCTTCACAGATAAGGAAAAGCTAAAGGAGTTCATCACCACCAAACCAGGATTATATGAAATGCTGAAAGGTATCCTTTAAGAAGAGGAAGAGGAAGAAAAAGGTAAAGATACAAATTATGAACAACAAATATGCATCTATCAACAAGTGAATCTAAGAATCAAGTGAATAAATAATCCGATGAACAGAATGAACTGGTGATTATAATAGAATCAGGGACATAGAAAGGGAATGGACTGACTATTCTTGGGGGGGAAAGGGGTGTGGGAGATGCGGGAAGAGACTGGACAAAAATCGTGCACCTATGGATGAGGACAGTGGGTGGGGAGTGAGGGCGGATGGTGGGGCGGGAACTGGGAGGAGGGGAGTTATGGGGGGGAAAAAAGAGGAACAAATGTAATAATCTGAACAATAAAGATTTAATTAAAAAATTTAAAAAAAAAAAAAAAAAAAAAAGAAAATGACTCAGGCCAGAGACTGTGAAAAGGAGGATTGCATGGCTTAGTTTTGCAAATATAAATGTTGCAGGTTTTAGAGTTGGAAGAGAGCTCAAAGAGGAAACCAGCAAGTGCAGCTCACCGCTTCCAGGACGGAAGGACTACAAGAGCTAAACCTGGATGTGCTATTTCAGTTCAGGCAAAGGGAGAAACTACAACTTTTACAAAGTTTCCTTTCTTCTTTCTTTCTTTCTTTCTTTCTTTCTTTCTTTCTTTCTTTCTTTCTTTCTTTCTTTCTTTAATGCGGGCAATGCTCTGGCTCAGCAGGCTACACGGATATGTGTGTGCAGTATGCACTAAAATGCAAGGCTAATTTCCCTAGGGAAAAAAGATGGGGGAGAAGGTGAGAAAGAATAGACTCCCCTCTCCCCCTACAAGCTCTCCAGCCTGTCTGGGAGGGATAACGAATGATGGAAGGTACTTTGACAAGCCCGCGTACAATGCCACTCGGTAGAATGAGACGGACAGTCTCTCGCTTAACCATTTTCCGGCAGAGCCCAGAAGAGGAAGCCAGAAACTAATTCAGAAAACCCGACACTGAACACTAGCGGCACTAAAATGTGGTTACATAATTTCATTTCGTTTTTGTTTCTCCGCGCTTGAGCGGAACTCGGTTCCACAGATGTCTTCCTCAATGTGAGAACAATCCTTTCTGCAACCACAGGGCTGCAGATGACGCCCCGGATCTCTCCCAGGGGCAAAATGCCAGGTCCGGGACTGCTTTTCCGCGGTCACTATCCTGGGTCGTTCAGGGGTCAACTGACCTTGGGACCTGTGGGCGGCAGACACCTGCATCTGCACCACCTTAAAGGGCCCACGCTAAGGGCCTGGGGGTAGGAAGGCCAGGTACCCTTGCTTTCTGGGCAGAAGCCGAAACAGCAGCTGGGAGCGGGCCCTCCCTGCTCATCACTGGGCTACAGGTTCCAGGCCCAGCGCCAACGTGGGCAAAGTGCAGGGGGAAATGCCCTTCGAGGTGGGAGCTGAGCGGGAGCCGGGAGCCTGTACTTGCTATTAAACCTGGTAAATGCTGCCGCTCCCCGAGCCCGGACCACACTCTGTCACCAAGTGGAAGGAAGAAGCCCTGTCCTCCGTCCCGAGAACTCTTTCCAACGCTCTGCTCTTTCTCCCCTCCACAGACCTGCTGTCCGCTCGGGATGGACGGCGGAGGCGCCGGCCCCGATGGCCTGGGGTCCGGGGGCTGAGGGTCAGGGGCCCTGGGAGCGAGACCTGGTTCCCCTCGGCACCTGGAGCCTCCAGCGACCGAGGGCCACTCGGAGCTGGGCGGTGCGGTTGAATCACGGGTGAATCACTCCTTTCAGGGTCCTGGAGTTTCCTGGCGGAGGAGGCGGGGCAGGGGATCGTAGGGCCGCCCACCGCGGCTGCCGGCGCCGACGGGCGGGGCGGGGAGTCGGCAGGGCGGGCGCCGCGATCGCGGAGGCGCGGGCGTCCGCGCGGCCCTTTATAGCGCGCCCGGCACCCGCTTCTCCAGACTCGGCTCCCCGCGCCCCGTCCCGCTCTTTCCCCAGGGGCGCATTCAGCCCAACCTCTCCAGCCTGCGGGGCGCGACGAATCCTCCGACCTCGCCAGCAACTCGTGGACATGGCGTCTCCCACCGGACCCCGGGTGACCTGCCCCGAGGCCGCTGTCTCTAGGACACTCCTCCTCGGCTGGGTCCTTGTCCAGGTGGCCGGAGCCTCAGGTGAGTGGCACCCGCCTCCCTGAATTCCTGAGGCGCTCTGTCCGAAGCGGGGATCAGTCCTGGCTGACAGCGGGCTCGTCCTGCTGCCTGGAGGTGCCCCCGGCGCCTGCCCAGCTCAGCCGCGCTCACCCACCCGCGTTTGAACCAACCTGGGCGCGAGTTGGAGGGTAGGCGCTTGGTGCCTGGGACCCGCCTGCATCTGCTAGAGATGCTTACTGGGAGATGTGTAGTTGTGTAAGTGCAGTTGTGGCTCCAGCTTTTAGGGAAAGAGCTTCCCAGTGATCTTGACGGTGGTACTTGGGTCCGCACCTGCACGGGTCAGCGTGCAGTGGTTTGGATAGTATCCTTAAGTGTGCACCTAATAAAGAGCGGCCCTCCGTGTGGTCTTGCTCGTCCTAGTTTAGATTGAGTTAGAGGCAATCCTGTTGTAGAATGTCGCTTGGATTGAAGCAGTCATTACATTGCCCATGCCTCCGTATGCCTGTGTGACTGACCTGCCCAGTCTTAGCAACACAGACCTTAATAACCAAGCGTCCTAAGCGGTGTACAAGCATCCTCCGGTGTGACAGGCCCATCTGCTAGGTGTCTACTGACGTTTCAGGATAGAGACATGTTGGATAAAAATGAAAAGGATCAAGATTTGGCTTTTTCATTATATGCAGCCCTAACTGCTCTCACACATGTGGGATTCGCCCTTTTCCATAACTTATGGAAGACCCTTCCTAGCTGGCCTTCCCTGCCAGAGTCCAACCTTGGAGTCCCAGGCTCCACCAGCTGGGTCAGGGACCCCCAGGGCCCTGATGGCTCCTGGGCTGTGCGTCTGGGTCAGGTTATCTGAGGGAGTCCCATGTGAATGATTTCAAACAATAATTTCAAGATCCTTGCCTATTTCCTTACATTACAAGGAAGAACCTACCATGAGGAAATGCTGGGTTTGGGAAAAATTTGAATATTTTTTCCCTCTGGATAATTCAGTAATGAAGCTTTCATAGTTGGAAAAAAAATTACTGTGAGGTTTATGGTGATGTTTAGGGGGTAAGGTGTTTTATACCTTCAACGTGAAATCATGTGCTGAGAAGTTCATGTAACAATAGCTGTTTCTCTTCTGTTTAAAGGCACTACAGGTGTGGTGGTAGCATATAATATAACTTGGAAATCAACGAATTTCAAGACAATTTTGGAGTGGGAGCCCAAACCCATCAATCATGTCTACACTGTTCAGATAAGGTAAGTTAGATACAAAAAGAGGAAAATATGGCTTCTGATGTTTCTCCTTCCCTGTGCTGTCTTGATGTTTCTACTTTAAATGTCTTTAAAGCTGACTGATGGTTGAGGTTATTGGATAGATGACATGGTAATTTGTCATACTCTGCTAAACCTACCACATTTCCAGCCCTTAAACTGATAAAACATTTTAATTGCTTTTGAAGATGATGGAAAAATTCCTAAGTGGAGGAGAAGCTATGGAGAGGTGAACCTTATTGAGCAAGGCTTGATGTCACTGATAGATATGATTCTGGATGGATAACTAATCTCACCTAAGCGCACCCGTCTTTTTCGGTGCTGTCTAGACTGTAAGCCTGCTCTAACGTGTTAGGGAAGGGAAGAGGTGTGCAGGAGTTTGGATACATACATTGCCCTGTAGCAATGTTGGATGCATTCATCCTCGGACTCATGTTTCAAACTTCAGTTGCATACGTGCTAACAGAGGAGGTCAATTTTGTGACTCACCCTGCTGGAAAGAAATACTCCTCTGCCTGCAGGCTCAGCTGTCAGGGCTGCTCTGATTGACAGTTCTCCCTAAGAGCCCATAATTCCGTATACTCAGTCTAAATGTGGACATGACTTCCTTGATGGTTTTCTCTATATTCTTGTAAGTTTCTTGTTTCTGAAAGGTTCTAAGAGACTTGGAAGAGATCTTATTAATTAGAGGAGAGCAGCTGTGGAAATTACTTTAACACGTTGTATAAAGGCACAAAAGTATCACTGGCTAAAATTAAGGTGTTTTGCTTTTTGTTTGGTATTGTTTAGCTTGTCAAGCCTTTTTATAGTATTAGGAATGCAAGTCCTACATACGGAGGCAGTCTTTTAGGTAGATGTTCTTGTTTTACAAAATGAACTTCATGATGACTGTTGCCAAGCCCACAGAGAAGTGTGTGTGTGTGTGTGTGTGTGTGTGTGTGTGCGCGCACTGAAATGCTTATATAGATAGAGGGAGGGTGAGAAAGGAATTTCATAACCTGAAGTCATAATTATGATTATGGTCAAAGTTGTCAATTCAGATTCCACTAGTCAAGAGCTGAAGTTTACTTTGGTAGATACTTCCTTCTGGAGATTGCAAATAACATTTTAGGAGGAATGCTTACCTCTGAAATATATTCAGTCTTATGTTCAGTGAGCATGTGGGAACATATTATGGTTTCCCGGATTTTTAAAAATAAGCCTTTGTTAGCTCTCAGTTCTTGGACTTCCCAGGGCTGATATTCAAGTGAACGCAGCCTCTGTGTGCAAACATCCTAATGCAAAGCTGCTGGTTGGGGGCCTCCGTGGACACGGGGTTCTTGCAGAGCCCAGATCTCATACTCTCGCCCATGTGCTAGAGCAGGGGTCCTCAAACTACGGTCCGCGGGCCACATGCAAATACAAATATTATATTTGTTCCCGTTTTGTTTTTTTACTTCAAAATAAGATATGTGCAGTGTGCATAGGAATTTGTTTATAGTGGTTTTTTTTTTAACTATAGTCCAGCCCTCCAGCGGTCTGAGGGATAGTGAACTGGCCCCCTGTTTAAAAAGTGTGAGGACCCCTGTGCTAGAGGACCTGAGAGCAGTCCCTCCACCCTGCTTCAGTCCTCACTCTTCTGTGTTGGTGAAAAGGACCACAGCAGTCATTTTATAGGAAAGGAAATTATTGCCCTAGGAAGGTGAGGGATTAATCCATGAGTGTCTTGATGGTGAGGGCCCAGCTGGGTCTGGAACCAAGGTCTGCCCAGTATTCTACCACCACCACCTTCTCTGGCGGGTCTGCCGCAGCTGATGTGAGCCCCCAGCTGGGAGGAGGAAGGAGGGTTGGTGCCAAAACACGAGTTTCTCCTTATTCCTCAGGTTTTTCTGTGAGGCTCCATCTCCTCAGTGCGCCGCCTTCCCTCCAGTTTTCCTTCTCTAAAGGCAGCATCTCCACCTGCTTCTCCTCTGCACCTGCTGCTCCTTTGCACCCACCACTGGCCTGTCCCCAGCCACGGGGCACCACTGCTGGGCCTGCAGCCCCTACTTGGAGCTCCAACTGTATTTTTCCCATTTGGAAATAGTTTCAGTGACGGTTGCAAAGTGCTATTGGCTCAAGCACTGAAACATCACCTGTAAGACTGATTCCATGGGAAGGTTTGAATTCTAAAACGGAACTTCCAAAGCTCCTAGAAAACAACCTGTTCCTACATTGATGAGTCTTGATTCCATTGGAATTTTTTAGTAATTGAGGCAGGACTTTTATTATTTCCAAGTCAGGGGATTTTGCAATAACTACCTAGAGGATCCTTGAATGCTTTTAAAATGTTAGTGCTGATAACAGTGTTCAGAGGAGCTTACTACAGAATTGCCCCTTTATTACTTGTTCACGCAGCTTTACTGATTTCACTAGTTTCGGTGACATTAAGTACTGTAATTCCTATGTGTGAGCTGGGAGAAACCAAATACGGATCTGTCAGGTGGAAAGTAGCCTCGGAGCCCAGCACTCTCTCTCTTGTTCTCTGAACGACATTTTGCCATAGGATGAAGAATCATCATGTTTCCTTCACATTTTTCACTCCAGAATTAAAACAGCCTCTCTACTTCAGTCACAGAAAATTAGAGGAATCTAAGAAGTCAAAATCTTTCTGTATCAATGTTAGCTTGTGAATTTTAGAACAAAGAGTGTTATTTAGTTCCGATTTTTGAAAAATAACCTGTTTACAGCTCATGTGCATGGATTTGGACAATTGAATTCAGTTTGTTTTCCCCCTCATTCAACCTGTAAATGCAAACCATCTAATACTGAGCAAGGCCTGCTGTGTATACGCCCTACAGCCTTGCTGCGTAACAGCAAACACAAGGGCGTGGACCCCCGGTACCATGCAGACGATATTCAACATGAAGTGCTTTAGTGAAGATATCAGTGCTGGGAACAGGGAGGGGAGAGATCCGATCTGAGCAAGATCTGGAGATTCCCGGGGAAAGTGGGACTGGAACAAGGCCCTAAATGACGGACGGGGCTGAGGCAGTGGATGATGCTGAAGAGAAGGGAAGAGCAGTGTGGCTGCCAATTTAGAGAGGACAGAAGTGTGTGAATCAAGTCGCAGTGACATTTATCTATGGATTGTTTGGGTCCTTTAAAGCAATTTTATCCTTATAGAAGTTCTTTAAACAGTTCCCTCTTCAGTGAAGGAAGATCTTTTAGCCTCGTAGCCTTTCAGGCTTTGTGAGAGAGATGCTATTGTTATTCTGTGATCTTTAATGGGAAGTATTCACCTCTTGTAAAAAAGAAAAGTGAGCGGCATGTAGCAGAATGAGATGAACACACCCAGTTCTCACCCCATTAGTTACATGACCTTGTACAAATTACTTAGCATATCGAGCTTCAGCATCCTTGTGTGTAAAAAGGATCCAATACCTTCTTGGAAGGATCATATCAAATGAAGTAATGTGTAAAGGGCCTAGTATAGTACCTGCATCTAGTAGGTTCAGTAAATATTAAATAACCACACCAATAATTGTCGTGATAGAATGTAATATGTAGAATATATTATATAGATTCCATTATTACTACATTGACAATACTCTACAAAGAATATAGAATGTTTATAATAAATAGAATATAATACAAGATAATAAGTAATAAATAGTTGGGCCTTAATAAAAAATCGTGTACATTCTAAGAAAGATATTTAAAATAGTTAAGAGCACAGACCCCCAAAATTGTTGTCTGGCTTAAAGTTAGGGCAGTTGTGTGACTGAGCTGGTCACCTAATCTCATTTTGCTTTAGTTACCTTATTGTGAAGAGAGAAATGATTACAGAGCCACCCCAGGTTACTGTGAGGACTCCAGTGCATCTAAAGTGCTTAGCATGGGAGTGCCTGCTCACAAGTGGTTGTGGATGCTATTATTGTAACAGCACCACAGCCAGAAAGCCATCTGTCTCGTTGGATACAAATCCTAATGTTCCGTTTCTCTTCCTTCCTTTAGCCATAGATTAGGAAACTGGAAAAGCAAATGCTACTCCATCACAGACACAGAGTGTGATGTCACTGATGAGATTGTGAAAGACGTGAAGCAGACGTACTCAGCGCGGGTCCTTTCCACGCCGGCAAATGCCACCGGTTACACTGGGGAGCCCAAGTACACAAACTCCCCGGAGTTCATTCCTTACTTAGAGAGTAAGTAGATCAGTTTCATTCTCGTTTTTATAAGCTCCCGAATCGTTTTGTGAGCTCATGACCCTTAGGGGCCTGTAGGTAAAACAAGATTTCTTCAGAACCACATCTTTTTTCTCAGGAACCATAAAGTGCCCCAGCCCTCTTCACTCATTCCAATGTGGTAGGAGGTTCCCAGAGCGTGAACTTTGGAGTTGATAACACTGTTATCAAGTAACTTTCTCCCCTAGCCTATCCCCAGACCGTGCCAGTGACAGGCTGGATGGGGCCTGCGGGACTAGGCCTTCCACCAGGACTGGGGTTTCAGTGTTTCTCCATATATATTTTATTTACATACATATACACTCATTCACACACACACACACACACACATACACACACACACACACACACACACCCCATTTCCATCCCATCAGCAGACCAGAGTCCCAGCTTACAGTTTTTCACAGTCACAACTGCTCAGGGAAAGTCCAGTTTCCCTCTGATCCAGAGTCAGGCTTGCTGACCTCATCTGGCCGAGGCTGAGCCCCGTGCTGTGCCGGGCGCTTGCCCAGCCACTCCCGGCCTGCCTGCTTCGTGCAGGTTCTGAAAGTGCAGACTGCTTTCCGCCCCCGCCTTTGCCCCAGTAAGCAGCCCTTTCGTATCTCCCAGGGGAATGCGCAGGATCCTGGCCAAGTGGGAGATTACATTTTTTGGCCTGACTACAATAAACCTGTAACACACTAGGAAGGGTGAAATCTTTTAAGGTCTTTTAAGGTCTTTAAATCTTCAAAGGTCTTTGAGGAAGACCTAGAATGAAAGGTTAAAGTGAAAGGGTCGTGCTATCGGTGCTTTTCTATCTACCCCTCTGACCACCCAGTGAGAGCGGAGAGTTTCTGGAGGCGGGAATGGTGAGAAGGGGCAGAGGGACAGGCAGCCAACCTTTCCCCTCTGGTATCTACTTGGAGGGTTGAAATAGAAGGTAGCCTCAGCCCAGGTGAGTCTGGCTGCCTTTCCTGAGCCCCTGTTTGCCAGAGCCTGTCTTTCGCTTGTGTGTCTGTCACGGCACCCAGCTGGGCATTAGACACCACATCCATGCCCCCTCTGGTAACTCCTCCCCGGATCACTGATTGTCCTCCTTCCATTGATGGCACCCACTTGGTTTTCTGTGACAGTTCTTGTAATTTTTGTAAGCCACTTCAAGTCTCTTTTTGGTACAAGATAAAATATAGTTTGCATATTTATTTTGCATGTGCCTGCACATAATTTGTGTTAAATTATTTGGGATTGATTTTATTGTTATTCAACCAAAACACATGGGATCATTGCGCCCTCCAGAGTCCCAAGGCTTAACACTGGTTCCTTGAGGTTTCAGGACATCTCCCGGGCTTTCCCACAGCCCCTCATTTATTTTACCTAAAATATGGAATCTTGTGCAACTGTGTTGTTTAATACAGTTGCCTCTAACCACGTGTGGCTATTGAGCCCTAGAAATGTGGCAAATGCTATAAGGGTAAAAATACACACTAGATTTTGAAAAACATCTCCACAAGTTTTAAATGGATTACCTGTTGAAATGATAATATTTTCACTACAATGGGTTAAATAACATATATTACTGGAATTCACTTCACCTGCTCCTTTTCACATTTTCTAATGTGATTACAAGGAAATGTAACTGACATCGGTGGCTCCGGTTATATTTCCAATGGGGAGCGCTTCTATAGCAGGTCTTGGGGTTCAGCTTGGTGCCACTTGGCTCACTCCTGCTAGGGAGCGGGTTCTGTGCAGGTGTTTTATGAGGGATGACCAGGGTATTAACTGTGATAACTAAATGGGATTCTATCTGTAGGGAATTCTTTGGTTCCAACGAAGTTTATTTTCTGTTTTAGCAAACCTCGGACGGCCAGCAATTCAGAGTTTTGAACAAATTGGGACAAAACTGAATGTGACGGTACAGGATCCTCGGACCTTAGTCAGAAGGAATGGCACATTCCTGAGCCTCCGGGATGTCTTTGGCGAGGACTTAAGTTACACACTTTCCTACTGGAAAGCTTCAAGTACAGGAAAGGTGAGGATTTTTTCTGCTGGCTTTTATGACTTGCTTTAAATCGTAGGTCCTTGATTTTACAACCCACTTCTGCCCCAATTCAGAAGTAGCAGAACGGGGTGGTTGAGAGGGCAGTGCCGGGGGGGTGAGAGGGGTGCGTGCTGTCCTGGTTCTACCCGTGACCTTGTGACTTTGGGCGAGGCCCCCTTGGATACCCAGGTTCCTCAGCCAAGAGGCTCGACCAGATCATCTCTAAAGCTCCTGTCAGGTCTCACATTTCTCTCTCTATTGAGGATCACAGAGATAAAATTTGTTTTCCCTTCAACAATTAATACGGCATCCTTCCTTTCCCTTACTGCAAACAGCTCCTACAGAGGCTAAGTTGGATATCTCTAGTCTTGGAAAAAGCACCCTCAGCGGTTAGCATGAGGAATATTTAGCCAAGTCACTTCTAATCCTGTGTATGTCAGAGGTGTCCATGCAGGCTTTTGCTTCCCCAGTGACCTGGTAAAGGAGGAAGAACTCACTTGGAGGCCAGATGAATTAAGAACTCTTTATCTTTTAACAGAAAATGGTCAAGACAGACACTAATGAGTTTTTGATTGATGTGGATAAAGGACAAAACTACTGTTTCAGTGTTCAAGCCGTGATTGCATCACGAAAAGCTAACCAGAAGAGTCCCGAAAGCCCCATTGAGTGCACCAGCCCCGAGAAGGGTGTGTTCAAAGGTGAGTGGCTCTGCCTGGCAGGCGGGCGGCACCGGTGCCCTCCAGAGGGCCAGCTCCAGCCGCAGAACCAGGGTGTCCTTTGTTCAGAGAGAAAGTGTCTTGGTTTTTCTTGGTTTTGTGTGGTTTTTTTGGAAGTTACTCATAATTTTAGGCCTTTAGAAATGTTTCTATGTTGTTCCCTTATAGTAGCGAGTATTTTCTTGAGCGCCTACCACGTGTTAAGCTCTCTGCTGAGTACTAGGCACATAGTCCATGTTTGGGGTTTAGTGTCAATCACAGATTTCTCTGGGCATGTTTTCATACTTAACTTCTAATCTTTGGGGCTTTGGGGGGAGCATCTGGACCAGCTGTGAGCACCCACGGTGGGCTGTAAAGTCTAACCCATGAAGGGAAGGGATTCAGTCTGTCACATATACCCATGCACGTGTGTCCATGCATGTGCACACACGGGGTCCACACACAGGGAGGAGAGGCTTCTAACTGGAATTGCTGTGAGTGTGTAGACACGTATGTCCATGAAGCTGTAAGCCTAGGAGTTTCTCTCCAGGCTTTGTAAAGAAAGTGCTCTGAGTACTTCCAGGGATTAAACATCAAAAGATAGTAATGATGACCTAGCTCCTTGCTAAGAAGAGATTTTAAAATTTAAAAACACTTTAAAATAAATTATCCTCCATGTATTGACACTGACAGAAGGAAAGGACTCTCCTCTCTGGTCCTGCACCCTCTGGGCCATCGTACCCGCAGCCCTCACGTCCATCTTTCTAAAGCCAACTCGAGTTCCGCTGCCTCTGTCTTCGTGCACATCCCGACCGCTGCCTCCCAGGTCTCTTCTGTATCTGCAGAAATGCGTCCTTTGAGAACCATTGCAATTGCCACCTCCACCCGGAAGCCTTCTTATCGCCCTAGCCAGTTATCATCTCAGCTGAGTTCTGGTAGCCCTCTGTGTGTCTCTTTGCACTGATAGTTCATCTCCTACTGTAATCATTGCCACCAAACTCAGCATTATGCACTATGTTTACCCAATTCTTTCTAACAGCTGTTCTTACTTCCGTCTATGTGTACCTTCTCTAGACTAAGAACATTAACCAGTTTACTTAAGCTTTTGGCCTTTGTCAATTGCCCTACAACATCTAGGGTTTGACAAATTCTTTCCTAACCAAAATGTGTTGTGGTGGAAAGAGTAGAGGAAAGAAATTTCAAATTACGCAAAAGCAGGATGGTGTAATTTGGAGTTAAGCCCTCAGTTCTGTCCACTGATAAATGGGAGTCGAGCTCTCTCTCTACATTGACTTGGTAACTTTTGTTTTTCAGACATGTTCTTCATCATCGGAGCAGTGGTGTTCGTGGCCATCATCTTCATCATCACCCTGGCCCTGTGTCTGTACAAGCGCAGGAAGGCCAGAGCAAGGGAAAGTGGCAAGGAGAACTCCCCGCTCCGTGTTGCATAAAGCACATGACATTAGAGCTGCTGACTTCTGCAGAGTTTATATTGCACTGTGACAAAGAACTTTTAAAAGGATGGAATATATGGAAACAAAAATGAATTTTTGGAGCATGGAGACTCTTGGGCCCAAAGAAAGTTCTTTATCTGACTGTTCTCATGATTAGCATTCTGGTTTCAAGACCAGCACTAGTCACTTTGGAATGTAATGAACGGTACAACCAATTCCAAGTTTTTTAAATTTATTTTTTAACACTATGGCACCTTTTGCACATATCATGCTTTAGACTGTATTTTCTACACTCAAGACGAAACCAGGTCATCTAAACAAAAACAAATGAACAAATGCCTTAAAAATTCCTGGGTGGACTTTTGGAATACTTTCAACATGCTGACTTCAAACCATGTGGGAGAGTAAAATGGAAATTGGGTGGACTTTTCTAACATGTGTCTGTCCTTTTAAAATGTGGAGTTTAGGTTCTTTATTTTTTCTTAGGAGTTCTTTTGGAGGTTCAAAATAGTTGGCAAAACATATGCATGTGTTAAATGCAGAAGACTTCCACTTTGCCTGACCAAGCCTGACAACTTTGGGCATATGCATTACAGTTTAGCACTTTAACTGACTTAACTGCTATTGATTAAACACTTGACAGCTAGCTATATTTTTATGAAACTATATAAACTACATAAAGTTTATGATTTAAGGTACTTCAAGTTTATATGGTCAACATTGTATATATTTATATAATTTTTTAAAGGTTTTATATATGGGGATTTTCTATTTATGGAGGTGATATTGTTCTATTTGTATATATTGAGATAATTTATTTAATATAGTTTTATATAAATAAAGGTGACTGGGAATTGTGACTGTTTCATTTATTATATCTTCCGTTTATTGTTTTTTTATTCTTTATTATTTAAAGTATTACATGAGTCTCCTTTTCCCCCTATTGACCTCTCCCCAGCTGCTCCCATTCTCCAGCACATGCCCTCACCCCCCTGTCTGTGTCCATGGGTTATGCTCATATGCATATATACAAGTCCTTTGGTTGATCTCTTACCCCCTGAGCCCCCACCTTCCCTCAGGCTGGACAGTCTGTTCAATGTTTCTATATCTCTGGCTCTATTTTTGTTCATCAGTTTATGTTGTTCATTATACTCCACCAATGAGGGAGATCGTGTGATATTTATCTTTCTCTGACTGGCTTATTTCGCTTAGCATAATGCTCTCCAGTTCCATCCATGCTGTTGCAAATGGTAATAATTCCTTCTTTTTTATAGCAGCGTAGTATTCCATTGTGTAGATGTACCACCGTTTTTTAATCCACTCATCTACTGGTGGGCACTTAGGCTGTTTCCAAATCTTAACTATTGTAAGTTGTGCTGCTATGAACATAGGGGTGCATATAGTCTTTCTGACTGGTGTTTCTGTTTTCTTGGGATATATTCCTAGAAGTGGGATTACTGGGTCAAATAGAAGTTCCATTTTTAATTTTTTGAGGAAACTCCATACTGTTTTCCACAGTGGCTGCACCAGTCTGCATTCCTACCAGCAATGCATCCTCCCCAGCACTTGTCGTCTGTCGATTTGTTGATGATAGCCATTCTGACAGGTGTGAGATGGTATCTCATTGTTGTTTTTGTTGTTTTGATTTGCATCTCCCAGATGATTAGGGACTTTGAGCATGTTTTCTTATGTCTCTTGGCCTTCTGTATGTCCTCTTTTGAAAAGTGTCTATTTAGGTCTATTTATTGTTTTTGATTTGGTTTTTGTATTGTCTCAACTTCAGGAACAAAGGACCCTAAAATTCTCAATAGATTATGAAAACATTTTTATATTATTTTTAATTTCTCACATCAGTTTGGTGGCTGTGGGTTAAATGCAGCTCTTCTTTTCTTTTTCTTTTTTATCCTCCCCGAGGATATGTTTATTGATTTTAGAGAGAGAGGAAAAGAGAGGGAGAGAGAAAGAGAAAGATCAATCGGTTGCCTCCCATACTCTCCTCAACTGAGGATCAAACCCAAAACCCAAAACCCAAAACCCAAAACCTAGGCATGTGCCCTGACCAGAAATCAAACCTGTTGCCCTTCGATACATGGGACGACACTCCAACCAACTGAGCCACACTGGCCAGGGCTGCAGCTCTTCATATATATATGCTCTCCAGTTCCATCCATTAGAAACACCAATGATGAGAGAGAATCAGTGATCGACTGCCTCCTGCACGCCCTCTACTGAGTATTGAGCCAGAAACCCAGGCATGTGCTCTGACCAGGAATTAACCCACGACCTCCTGGTTCATAGGTCGATGCTCAACCACTGAGCCACATTGACCGGCTACAGCTCTTCTTAATGTCTTGTCATTCTAAAACCCAAACTAAAGTGTAGCCTGTATTTGGATCAGGGCAGAAACAGACTGGCCCACTGTCACTACAGCTCCCATGACACTGGCTCAAGCAAGACACATGACCACACCTGACAACACTGCCCACAGGCTCCACAAGTTACACAACAATGGGCAGGGATGATAGTGTTACAGGAAAGGTAGAACTCAGATAATCTACTGTAGACTTAGAGGGACAGAATTGTTGCCATATGCATTAGTTTGAGTTGCAGATGAAGGTTGGAGAAGAGAAGGGAAAAAAGTTCTTTTGATTATTGTCTTGAAAAAACATTGGATAAAAGTACTATGTAAGATAGGGAGAGAGAGAAGTAGAGTGGAGTCTCTAGAATTAACTAAAAGCTCTTTGTGGGCAGGACTGGGTCGAGCTCATGTTTACTGCTCCTTGAGGGTGGCCATGCCAATGGGCTCTGAGTCATAGCGGAGTCGGGTTCATCACCGCCTTCTAGAATGTAGAGACAGTGAGTCCTCCATTCAAATACAAATAAAACAGCAGGTCAGTCTTGTTCTCTCAACTCTATTGAAAGAGGATTCTAACCAGAGATGAGGAAGAGGTCCCTGCACCTACTCGGGCCACAACCACATTCGCCTCCTGCCGGGGAAGGCCGGGCCAGTGGAGTCTAGGAAAAGCATCCAGATGGCACACCTACCTGGACGTGGTCCCACACGGAGACACTGAGCAAGCATTGAAATGAGCAAAGACCAGGTTCACTGTCCAGCCATTCATAAATGTTAACTCCGTTTTGTTCCTTTGCTCTAAGGAACTAAATAAGAATTGGCAACAAAACTCTAAACATGATATGTTTGATATCATATGTTCTAAGGAAGAATGGGCAAAACAAACCTTTCTTTGAGGTTCCCTAAAAATGGTAGCCCAAAAGGAAAAAAAAAAAAAAAGATAGACGTTTTGGAGAAATTAAGGGAAACAGGCCGGTGGTTGTTCAATCGAGCTAGTTTTGTTGGTTGGTTTGCCATCATCGGTTTGTGTTAATGCTGGAGAGGATGAATCTTACACCCTTGTGGGGCTGGGGAGGGGCGTGTGTTGTGCCAGAAAAAGAGGGGGTACATTTGCAGCAGAATCCATAGCAGAGAGGTTGGATGGGACGTCCTGAAAGAAGTGTGCTTTGGCCATTATCTTGAATTCCTGCTCACGTGGGGCTACCCGGGACAAAGAGCTTAGCACTTCCCGGGGGTAGAACAAGCTCCCAGAGCCGCGTCTGACGTGGCTTTTCCATCAGACTGCGCTTTCCCTGCCAGGAATCAGTACAGCATTATGCAATTCTGAGGCCTCATAATCTAAGGAATTTTAATGGTCCCGCTAAAGAAAGTTCTGGCAGAGTGAAAGCAGGTCTGGGTAGTAATGAGAGGTGTCTGGCTGTTCATAGGGAAGGAATCCATTACAGACCGGAATGAGGCCGCACTGCCATGGACAGGAAGCGTCAATGCTGCAAATGTTACCTGTCTCAGGTTGCTACACCTCTGCTTATTGCTGAGAGGAAGCAGGGCCTGCTGAAATCCACACCGTACTATCAGTTGCTAGCTGGTACCCAGAAACCACCGCCACCCTGCGGGCCAAATCCTGCTGCATTACTTACCCAGCCCTTGAAGGATCCCATAGATCTAATTGTTACCAAACTAAACTTTCATGTTTTGAACAGAGATTTTTTTTTTACCATCTTAAATTATTGACCAATTTTGACTTATTATAAGAAACTAATACTTACGGAATCCAAAGACATTTTACCTTAGTTATAGCTGATGGCCTACAATCTAAGTACCTGTCTTGAATAAACAAAAGAACAATGATCTCTATCCATCTAATAGTAAATAACTCATTCCCAAATGCAATTTTTATCCTTAGGATATGCGCATTTAACGTGTGTTATTTTTCTCCAGAGGTTGCTTGAGGAGGTTTATTACTGTTACAACATGACCGTCATTCAGACGTATACAGTGGAGATTAGTTTTTCCCATAGCCCATGCTTTCCAGCCGGGTGTCTAGATGACTCTGGCTTTGTCATTCAGCACATTCCTTTCTCAAGGCTGTGGAAATTGGTTTTGGGGTTGGCACACGACCTAACTGAGTCTAGGAAGCGTGAATCTCAGGGCTTTTTCTGGGAATATTGGAAGAGTCTCTTTCTTGATGAACATGAGAAAACATAGCCCCAGGAGCTGCTGGCAGTTATCTTGAGACCATAAAGAGAGCAGCCTTAACTAGAGCTGGCGCATTGGAGAGCAATGCAGAGTGATGGAAAGAAACTAAGTCATCAAACTGCTGGATCAAGCCTTGCCTGAGGTTATCACTATCCATGGACTTTTCACAGGTTGTAAAAGCCAGTAATTGTTTACTCAAGCTTGATTCAGGTCTTCTTGGCTTTTCTGACTTGCAATCCAAAGCATCCTTACTGATGCTGTGTAAGCACTAGCCATGGACTAGACACATAGAGGAAGAAGGTGCCTATAATGTCAGCTTATAATATAAAGAGCTTATATTGTAAAGTAACATTACATTCTCAATGACTCAAAGACTTTACATGGAAATTATCCCCTTTCCAGCATCATCAGGTTCTTCTTTTCTATTGGATCGCTCCTACAGAACACAACATACCTTGTTATTTTCCCTCTTTAAAAAGAATTTTCCTTTGACCTATAAAAGCCTTTGTCTGGATTTTCTTCTCACCCCTACTCCTTGGAGACCATTCTCTTCTTTCTGACTCTAAATGTTGGATTACTTTAGTGCACCAACCTAGTCTCTATCAATTATCACTCTCCAAGTAATATATCCCGGCCCAGCTCTGTCACCTAGCTCTGTCACGCTACATCTCCATACCATCTCTATGCTGATGGCTCCCAAATGTCTCAGCCCACAGCCTCTTTCCTACACTCCAGGTCCAATTGTTTACACACTTTATGAGAATGTCTAACGGGCATCTCAGTTTTATTTTATTCATTTTAATATATATATTTTTATTGATTTTAGAGAGAAAGGGAGAGCGGGAGAGAGAGAAACATCAATGATGAGAGAGAATCATTGATTGACTGCCTCTTGCACGCCTCCTACTAGAGATTGAGCCTGAGCCTGTGCCTTGACTGGGAATCAAACTGTGACCTCCTGGTTCATAGGTCAATGCTCAACCACTGAGTCACACTACTGGGCAAGCATCTCAATTTTAAAATGGCTAAAGAGATTATATTTCTCCCAACCCCCAAACCTGTTTCTCCCCTAATGTTTCCATTTTCAGTCCCTAGGCCTGGCCGGCGATTGAAGTGCAAACATCTGGCATGGAAGGGCAGGTCCCAGCTGAAGCCTGGGCCTTGGGCATCACCTCAGCCCCCAAGCCCCCTCATGCCCCCCTCCTCCTGAGTCATGGCACCCAAGTCCCCATATCCCCATCACCCCTGCCCCCAGGTAGCTGGCAAAAGGTCACACCCCCCCACCCAGGTGCCATGGGAGGTTGGTCACCACCACCCACCCCCAGTTCCCCATCCCAGCCCGGGGTTCAGCCCCAATTGGGCGATCAGGGCCTGCGAGCTGCTGGCCGCTGTCTGCAGGGCAATCAGTGGGGTGATCGGGCCCCCACTTGCACCCGCCTTGGCCTGGTACTGCCTGCTCAACTGCTCCACCATCCCACCGCGGTCCCGCTCTCCTCGGGGCCCATTGGGGCCAATAGCGCCTCCACTGCTGCCTGCTGCCAGCACCTTGTCACTGACGCCCACCATGTTCCGCACAGCCCCCTGGTGGTCAGCGCATGTCATAGTGAGTGGTTGAACTCCCAGTCAAACTCCCGGTAGAGGGGACAATTTGCATATTAGGCTTTTATTATATAGGATGATTATTTATTTATTTTCTAATTTTCACCCAAGGGTATTTTTTCCATTGATTTTTTTTTTTTTTTTTTTTAGAAAGAGAAGGGAGAAGGGAGAAGGGAGAGAGAGAGAGAGAGAGAGAGAGAGAGAGAGAGAGAGAGAGAGAGAGAGAAACATCAATATGAAAGAGACACATCAATTGGCTGCCTTCCACATGAACCCTGACCAGGGCCAGGGATTGAGCCTGCAACTGAGGCATATGCTCTTGACCAGGAATCAAACCCATGATCCTTCAGTCCATGGGCTGATGTTCTAACCACTGAGCAAAATCAGCCAGGGCTGATCATGATTTTTATCCTTCATTTTGTTTATGTGGTTTGTTTAATTGATTTGCAGATATTGAATCAATCCTGAATCCCAGGAATAAATCCCACTTAATCATGGTATATGATCTTTTTAATGTATTGCTGAGTTTGGTTTGCTATTATTTTGTTGAGGACTTTTGCATGTATGTTCCTCAAAGATATTGGCATATATATATTGTCTTTGTCTAGTTTTGGAATCAGAAAAAAAAAAAAAAAGCTTGGGAGGCTTTCCTCTTCTTGAATTTGTTTGAATATTTTGAGAAGAATAGGTGCTAATTCTTTTTTGAATGTTTGGTATAATTTACCTGTGAAGCCATTCAGTTCAGGACTTTTATTTGTAGAAAGTTTTCTGATTACTGATTCTATGTTGTTGGTAGTAATTGGTTTGTTCAGATTTTTCTATTTCTTCTTGCTTCAGTCTTGGAAGATTGTGTTTTTAAGAATTTATCCATTTCTTCCAGATTGTCTAATGTACTGACATATAGTTGTTCATAAAAATTCTTATAGTCCATACATCAAAATAAAAAGCTTCTGCACAGCAAAAGAAAACATCAACAAAACAACGAGAAAACCCACTGTGTGGGAAAACATATTTGCCAATGACATATCTGATAAGGGCCTAATCTCCAAAATTTATAGGGAACTCATACAACTCAACAAAAGGAAGATAAACAATCCAATCAAAAAATGGGCAAAGGACCTAAATAGACACCTTTCAAAAGAGGACATTCAGAAAGCCAAGAGACATATGAAAACATGCTCAAAGTCACTAATCATCCGAGAGATGCAAATCAAAACAACAATGAGGTACCATCTCACACCTCACACCTGTCAGAATGGCTATCATCAATAAATCAACAAACGACAAGTGCTGGAGAGGATGTGGAGAAAAAGGAACACTTGTGCACTGCTGGTGGGAATGCAGACTGGTGCAGCCACTATGGAAGACAGTATGGAGTTTCCTCAAAAAACTTCAAATGGAACTCCCATTTGACCCTGTGATCCCACTTCTAGGAATATATCCCAAGAAACCAGAAACACCAATCAGAAAGGATATATGCACCCCTATGTTCATAGCAGCACAATTCACCATAGCTAAGATCTGGAAACAGCCTAAGTGCCCATCAGTAGATGAATGGATTAGAAAACTGTGGTACATCTACACGATGGAATACTATGCTGCTCTAAAAAGGAAGGAACTCTTACCATTTGCAACGTCATGGATGGAACTGGAGAGCATTATGCTAAGTGAAATAAGCCAGTCAATGAAGGAAAAATACCACATGATCTCACTCATTCATGGATAATAGAGACCATTATAAACTTTTGAACAATAATAGATACAGAGGCAGAGCTGCCTCAAACAGATTGTCAAACTGCAGCGGGAAGGCCAGGGAGGGTTGGGGGGCAGGAGGTAGGGGGGTAAGAGATCAACTAAAGGACTTGTATGCATGCATATAAGCATAACCAGTGGACATAAGACATTGGGGGATAGGGGAGGCTAGGGGACTGTCTAGGGCGGGGGGATAAAATGGACACATATGTAATACCCTTTGTAATACTTTAAGCAATAAATTAAAAAAAATAAAATAAAATGATTTTCCCAGTTTCAAAAAAAAAAAAAAATTCTTATAGTCCTTTGTATTTCTATGGTGTCAGTTGTCATGTCTCTTTTTTAATTTCTGGTTTTATTTCTTTGGATCCTCTCTTTTTTTTCTTGTTGACTCTAGTTAAGGGTTTATCGATTTTGTTTATCTTCAAAGAACTAGCTCTTGGTTTTATTGATCTTTTGTATTTTTTTTAGACTCTATTTCATTTATTACTGCTCTGATTTTTATTATTTCCCTTCTACTACTCACTTTGGGCTTTGTTGTTCTTTTTCTGGTTCATTTAGATGTAAGGTTAGATTATTTACTTGAGGTTTTTCTTGTTTCTTCAGGTAGGCCTGTAGTGCTATGAATTTTCCTCTTAGGATGGCTTGTACTGTGTTTCATAGATTTTGTGTTGTTGTGTTTTCATTTTCATTTGTCTTTTTTATTTTTTTCTTGCTCTCATTGTTTTTGTTTTTGTTTTTGTTTTTTTATTGCTTAAAGTATTACAAAGAGTATTACATATGTGTCCTTTCCCCCCGCCCCCCCCCCCCCCCGGCCCTTGACAATCCCCTGGCCTCCCCTATCCCCCAGTGTCTTATGTCCATTGGTTATGCTTATATGCATGCATACAAGTCCTTTGGTTGATCTCTTACCCCCCTCCCTCCTGCCCTCCCACCCTCCCTGGCCTTCCTGCTGTAGTTTGACAGTCTGTTCGAGGCAGCTCTGCCTCTGTATCTATTTTTGTTCATAAGTTTATAATGGTCTTTATTATCCAGAAATGAGTGAGATCATGTGGTATTTTTCCTTCATTGACTGGCTTATTTCACTTAGCATAATGCTCTCCAGTTCCATCCATGCTGTTGCAAATGGTAAGAGTTCCTTCTTTTTTACAGCAGCATAGTATTCCATCGTATAGATGTACCACAGTTTTCTAATCCATTCATCTACAGATGGGCACTTAGGCTGTTTCCAGATCTTAGCTATGGTGAATTGTGCTGCTATGAACATAGGGGTGCATATATCCTTAATCTTCATTGTTTAGCCTCCACATGTTTGTGTTTTTCAGCTTTTTCTTAAAAATTATTTCTAATTTCATACCATTGTGGTCAGAGAAGATATATGATATGATTTCAATCTTCTCTAAAATATTGATGCTTCTTTAGTGTCTTAACATGTGGTCTATCCTATATGTTCCGTGGATACTTTAAAATAATGTATATTCTGCTGTTTCAAGGTGACATGCTCTGAAAGTATCAATTAAATTCATCTGGTCTAGTGTGTTATTTAAGGCTGCTATTTCCTTGTCAACTTCTTGTCTGGAAGAACTATGCATTGATGCCAATGGGGTGTTAAAATATCATACCATGACTGTGTTACTGTCGATCTCTCCCTTTATGTTCATCAATATTTACTTTATATACTTAGTTGCTTTTATGTTGGGTGCACAAATGTTTATAAGGGTTATATCCTTTGTTGGATTAATCCCTTTATCATTATGCAATGTCCTTCTTTGTCTCTTATTATAGCCTTTCTTTTAAAGTCTATTTTGTCTGATATAAGTATTGTTACCCCAGCTATTTTACATTTCCATCTGCATGAAATATCTCTTCCCATACCTTTATTTTTAGACTCTGTGTGTCTTTTGCTCTGAGGTAGGTGTCATATAGACAGTGTATGCATGGGTCTTGTTTTCTTATCCATTCAGCTACTCTATATCTTTTGATTGAAGCATTTAATCCATTTACAGTTATAGTGATTATTTATAGGTACATATTTATCACCACTTCATTACTTATAACTATGTTCCTCTTTTTTCTTTTTTTCTTTCTTTTCCTAAGAAGACCCTTTAATATTTCTTGTAATGATAGTTTGTTGGTAATGAACTCCTTTTGCTTTTTCTTGTCTGGGAAGCTGTTTATTTCACCTTCAATTTTAAAGGATAGCCTTGGCAGGTAGAGTAATCTTGGTTGTAGGTCCTTGTTTTGCATCACTTTAAATATTACCTGCCAATTCCTTCTGCCCTTAAAAGTGTTTATTGAAAAATTAGCTGTCAGTCTTATTGGAGCACCCTTGTAGGCTACTACCTTTCTTTATATACTTTTAAGATTTTTTTTTTTATTCAACCTTTGCCATTTTAATGATGTGTCTTGGTTTGGGCCTCTTTGGGTTCATCTTGTATGGCACTCTCTGCAATTCCGGGACTTGTATGTCTATTTTCTTTGCCAGGTCTGGAAAGCTTCTAGTCATTATTTTTTCAGATAGGTTCTTGATCCCTTATTCTCTCTCTTCTTTTTTTGGTACTCTAATGATGCAGATGTTGTTATATTTTATGTTGTCCCAGAGGTACCTTAGGCTATCCTCATTTAAAAATAATTTTTTGTTGTTGTTCTGATTAGGTGTTTCTTCTACTTTATCTTACAAAACATTGATTTGATGCTCTGCTTCATCTAATCTGCTGTTGATTTCTTCTAGTGTATTCTTTGTTTCAGTTGTTGTAGACTTCATTTCTTACAGGTTCTTTTTTTATGGTGTGGGGAACCATGTCCGGTCCCTGGATAGTCAAGGCCAGTGGAAGTATAGAGGCCTTGTTACCAATACACCAGAATGGCCAAAGGTGGCTCTGGGCATGTGCCTAAACAGAATGTTTAAGGACTCTGAGCCTGAGAATCCTAATCAGGCCAAGATACCATGAGCGGGTGCAAGGACACACAGTACACTGTGCCCTTCAGTAGCCAAAATGATTGATGGAACTATTGGCACAAAGCCTTCTTTGTCTAAATAGTGTAAAAGTAGGTTACTGGCCAGCTAGTAGGCTGGCATCTGGAGAGAGAGCAGCTAATACAGAATTTGGTTTGGCTATATAGGTGGATGGCTCAGCCCAGAGCCGATAGCTGTCACTCCAGCCCTCATCCTGAAGACATACAATTAAATTTTCCCTTTATGTTTCCAGCACCCTCCAAGCTTGACCAGAGGTTTTTTATAAAGACTACAATGCAGGCCTAGGCTGGTTGTCTCCAGAAGAGCCGTGGGTCATAAAGGAGCTGGGTAGGGTGGGGTCTCAGGGATTCACCAGACTAATGCAGGTTCAGATTTGGCCCCTGGGGGAGGCCTCCACACAAGAAAAAGGCACCCTTCTGCCACACTGAGAGAGGGCTCAACCCGGGAACAATGGCAGCCGTCCCTCCCACCCCTACCTACAAGTCATGCAACTCAGCCGTCCCTGAAGGGCTCCAGCACTCTCAGGCTTAACCGGAATTTCTCAAGTTTTTAAAGAAAGGCTCCAGCGTGAGCCTAGGACAGTGACGGCGAACCTTTTGAGCTCGGCGTGTCAGCATTTTGAAAAACCCTAACTTAACTCTGGAGCCGTGTCACATATAGAAATTTTTTGATATTTGCAACCATAGTAAAACAAAGACTTATATTTTTGATATTTATTTTATATATTTAAATGCCATTTAACAAAGAAAAATCAACCAAAAAAATGAGTTCGCGTGTCACCTCTGACACGCGTGTCATAGGTTCGCCATCACCAGCCTAGGCTGATTACTGGTAAGTTGGGTGGGGTGGTGTCTCAGGGAGTCATCATGGAGCTCGAGTTCACCAGACTACTGTACATTCAGATTTGGTGGCGGGGGGAGGGGGGGGTAGGGGGGAGTTGCCTGACCCAGGAAAGATGGCACCTGTCAGCCAACAGGAGGGCAGTGTTGACAGGCAGCCTTCCCTCCAGCCCCTGCACTGAAGCCACACAACCCAGCCTCTCCTTGCATGTCCCTGGTGCTCCTCTCCCATCCCTGAGCCACTGTCCCCGCCAGAGCCCAAGGTGAGTGCCTGTGAGGGAGAGCTTGAGCACTGGCCTTTTAAGAGGGTGACTGGGTTTCCAGCAGCCTTCTCCCTCACCAGGACAGAGAGAGGAATCCCTGCTGATTCTCACAGCCAGATGTTATGGGGGCTTCTCCTCCCCGCACTGATGTTCCAGGCTGGGGAGCCCAGTGTGGGATTGAGACCCCACTCCTCAAGGGGAACCTCTGCAGGTGAGATGTCCCCCTAGATTTTCAACCTCCATATGTGGGGGTGGGGCCTGCCCGTTTTGTGTCTTTGACCCTCCTACCAGCCTCTTCATGGCTCCCTCTTTATATGCTTAGTTATAGGACTTCTGGTCAGCTAGTCTTCAGATGGTTATCCAGGTTGATTGCTCCATAATTTAGCTGTCATTTTGGTGGGGGAGACAAGTACAGCATCCACCTAGTCCGCCACCTTGACTGAAACCTCTATAAATATCTTCCCTCCGTGTTCTCTTTTAAGTCTGTTATCTCTGCTCAAATCCTATCCTGAACCAGGGCAGATTCTACTCTTCTCTGCTTTCACCTGCTGTTTCTCGCCCTGAGACAATGATCACAGGACTGTGACGGACTGAATCAGGAGGGTCACGGGTAAAGAACACACCAGGGAAAAGCATACGTAGATATTCCACAGGATGTCATTTCACCATCCCAACTACAGAAAAGATTTAAAATTCACTCCCATGAAAATGTCAATGGCTCATAATAATGAAAGGCAGAAACCAAACTGAAATGCGTGGTTTCTTCTCTGGGCAGGATGCAACGGTGGTTTCTTTCCCGGTTCTTGTCCAGGTGGATTTGAAAAATGAAGCCATGGACAGAAGGTGGTACATATATGGAAAGGTGGAAATTTATTGGAAACAAGTACAGACTCCCACATGGGGAGGGGCTCCCAAAGGAGTAGCCCCGAAGCCCCTTTTTCCTAAGATTTATAAAGGCTGCAGGTCTTTGTCTATTGTTACTCCCTTCTTATTGGTCACTATAGCAGCTTCAAAGCACAAACCCCACCTGGGCCCCCTCCTTTTCTCTCCCTTCTGTGTCTGAGTTCTCCACTCCCTGTGAAATCTGTTTTCCTCTTTCTCGCTTCTGTTTCTCTACTCCCTGTGGCTTTCCCCGGTCTTCTGTGAATGGGTGTCTTCCTCTCCCCATAGGCTGTGGAGCCTTTAGTTCTTTGTGAATGTATGCCTTTGCCAGCTCCAAGTCCCCAGCCAACTGTGTCTCCTTCCCCCATGGACCCTCTTAATTTTTAAAACTCCCTAAACCTACCTATTTTACCCCTAAAATCTCCTTTCAATCATATTTAACCAAGAGCCATACTCTTCAAATACAAAGAATGAGAGAGTAAAGGTGGAATTTCACTCAGCAGTTGTTGTGAGAGGGTTTGGTGGGAAGACAGAAAAGGAGTCCTCTCTGTCCTAAATCTGACCTCATGCTGTAGGGAAGGCCCCGTGCCTTCCTGACACACCCACTTATCCTTCCTACCCTTCACTCCACGCTTGGGTTCCCCCTTGTCCACATTTTTAGTATCCTCTTACTTTCCCTCCATGAACAGCTAAGTCATGCTCTTTTCTTTGAAAGGGAAACTGTCTGCATGGAGGCAAAGATTAAATCGTATGCAAATCTAATTCCCTGAAAAAATTTGTTCATTTCCCTGGATACTTCCAGACCATTGCTTCGTTACACTGTGAGCTTTAGCCACTGGCTCTTCGCGTGGTCCCCAGACCAGCAGCATTAGCATCACCTTAGAGCTTCTTACAGAAGCAAATTTGTGACCCTGGCCTCAGACCTACTGAATTAGCGATCTGTGTGGTTTTCTCCAAGGTGATTTTTTTTAGACATAATTGACATACATCACTGTCTAAATTTAAGGTGTGCGCATGATGGTTTGATTTACACATATTGTCAAATGATTGCCACAATAGGTTAATTTAACCTCCATCATCTCATATAGATACACTACAAAGAAAAGAAAATGTCTCTTGCCGAAACCGGTTTGGCTCAGTGGATAAAGCGTCGGCCTGCGGACTGAAAGGTCCCAGGTTCGATTCCGGTCAAGGGCATGTACCTGGGTTGCGGGCACATCCCCAGTAGGAGATGTGCAGGAGGCAGCTGATCGATGTTTCTCTCTCATCGATGTTTCTAACTCTCTATCTCTCTCCCTTTCTCTCTGTAAAAAATCAATAAAATATATTTTTAAAAAAATGTCTCCTTTGATGAGAACTCAGGATCTACTCTCTCTTCCTTAACACCTTTCCTATATCATATAGTAGTGTTAGCTATAGTCATCATGTTGTATATATGGCATCCTTAGTACTTATTTATCTTCTAACTGGAAGTTTGTACCTTTTTTAAAAAATATGGTTTTATTGATTTCAGAGAGGGAGAGATAGAAACGTCAATGATGAGAGAGAATCATTGATCAGCTGCCTCCTGCATGCCCCACACTGGGGATTGAGTCCAAAACTTAGGCATGTGCCCAACCAGGAAACGAACCATGATGTCCTGGTTCATAGGTCAATACCAAACCACTGAGCCACACAGGCTGGGCAGCTTGCACCTTTTGACCATCTTCTTCCAATCTCACCTCCCACCTGTGGTAACCACAAATCTGGTTTCTTTTTTTTTTTCTTCCTTTTTTTGGTGTGTGTGTGTGTGTGTGTGTGTGTTTATTTTTAGATTTCACATATAAGTGAGGTCATACAGTATTTGTCTTTCTGTGTCTGACTTATTTCACTTACTACTTTCAAGGTCCATCCATGTTCTTGAAAACGGTAGAATTTCCATTCCTCATCTGGAATGGATAAAGAAGATATATGAATGGCCAACAGGTACATAAAAATGTGCTGTTAGAATGGCTGCTATCCAAAAGGCAGAAGATAGCAGATGCTGGTGCGGATGTGGAGAAAAGGAAATCCTTGTGGTCTTTGTCCATTCATCTTCTTTACCCACTCATCTGTCCATGGACACTTAGGTTGTTTCCGTGTGTTGGTATGTAAATAAAGCTGCTATGAGCATGAGTGTGTAGTTTTCTGAGTTTGTGCTCCCATTCCTTTCGATATATTCCCAGTGGTTGGATTGCTGGATCACATGGTAGTTCTATTTTAAATTTTCTGAGGAACCGCCATGCTGTTTTCCAAAGTGGCTGTGCCAGTTTACAACCCACCCACAGACCACAAGGATTTCCTTTTCTCCACATCCACACCAGTATTTGTTATCTTTTGCCTTTTTGATAACAGCCATTCTAACAGGTGCTAGGTGATATCCATTGTGGTTTTAATATGCATTATGATATCTCATTGTGGTTTTAATATGCATTTAATAATCACTAGTGATATTGAGCATCTGTGTATGAATCTGTTGGCCATTCATATATCTTCTTAATAAAGATGTCAATTTGGATCCTTTACACATGCACATTTTTAATTGGAATTTTTTTTTTTTTTTTTTTTTTTTTTTTTTTTGCTATTCGGTTGAACGAGTTCTTTATATATTTTGGATGTTAATCCCTTATCAGATATATGGTTGGCAAACATTTTTTTCCCATTCCATAGATTGACTTTTCACTTTGTTGATGGTTTGTTTTGTTCTGCAGAAGCCTATTATTTTGATGTAGCTCCACTCATTTTTTTATCTTGTTGCTTGTGTTTTAGGTGTGCTTTCCAAAAACTCATGACTAAGACCCACGTCCAGGGGCTTTTTCCTATGTTTCCTTTTAGGAGTTTCATGGTTTCAGGTCTTACATTTAAGTTTTTAATCCATTTCAAGTTAATTTTTTTGAGTGGTGTTAGATGGGGATCAGCCATCTGTGTCTAACAATAAGCCCTTCATGTGATTCTAGTGCACAATAAAGTTGGAGAACCACTGGCTTAATCTATTATTTACTGCAGTCAGAGGCTGGGAGTAGCTATAGACCCAAATGGGGCATTCCTAGACCTTGGAGAGTCAGAATGCAGCCTTCTGTGAAGCCAAAATCAAATTCAGAATACATAAAGCACAGACAAGATCTCCATCTTAGACTGCACACTCCCCAGAGGTTTGTCACATTAGGGTCTGTTAGGATTGGTCCTATAGTGAGGAACAGAAACGCAAGAGAACTTAAGCAAAATTCAGGGCTGTTTTCTCTGTTGTCAAGTGCACTAATTGTTCTAAAGCTCTTCAATTCCTTTTAGCCTCAATAATGAACAATTATAAATAACTAGTGGGCCGGTGCTTGAGTTTGTTTGTGCACATTGAAAGGAAATTAATTAGAAGAAATATTTTAATATTGCTACTCACCCTTTCTCTATAATAGAAGTGTCAATCAAATTCACGATCAACAATGACAGATGGAAACACATGCGCGCGATTGGCGCCAATGAGAGCTTTATATGTATCGCACATGTGGGAGTCAACTTAGCTATATATATATATATTAAACTTGCCTAATTAGACCTGCTTTCTGATTTAGCTAAACTTTTTCCAACCCAGTGAAGCACCCCAACTTCTCTTTCAGGTAATTGTCAGCAACACAGCAGTAAATATCAACACGAAGCAGATTATTATTGGAGATCATCCAGGGAGAACAAAAGGTAAAATATTTAACCGCAGCAGTGTTTGACTATATTCTGCGCAGTGAGAAAACCTGAAGTCATTCTCAAGGTCCACCATTTCTTACTTCTTTTCAGTCGGGTCAAGTTTCTAAACTTTCTAAGTCTCCGTTTTCCGGCTAGTTAAAAGAAAATAGGATTCTACCAAGTCTTCTATCTACCTACTCCAGGACTTCTGTGAAGATCAAATGAGATGAGGCATGGGAAAATGCTTCACAGACATTTGATTAAAGTATAAAATGTTTGCACTTGGCTATGAAGCAAGTTGTGTTCCTGGGCTGAAGAAACTCCAAGGAGGCTGGTCGCTAGGGAGAAGAAGCCAGGTGTTGCTATGCAACGTCATTACCCGGCGCCCGCAGCCACCGTTTCTGGGCTGGGCTGGGCTACGGGCTGCATTTTGTGCCATTGGGTCTTGGCAGCATCAGTTGCGATTTGGTGGGGTGTTGCTCCAGGGTGGTGGCAGGGCCTGTGTCCCACTTGGGGGAAGCCGAGTGTTGCTTTGTCAGCGCCAGGTCCTCGGTGCCATTTCTCTGTAAATGGCCAGTGCACGCCACAGCAGCTCCTGCATTGAGCGTCTGCCCCCTGGTGGTCAGTGCATGTCATAGTGACCAGGACAGTCGGACACTTAGCATATTAGCCATATATACATATATATACACACACACACACACACACACACACACACACACACAATCCCTAGGGACAATAAAAAAAATATAATTTAAGAATTTTGAAACTGAGAAGTTGTATTTCATCTTGAATACACAAAATTTAATAAACTTTAAAATAGGATTCTAAAATTCCATTGCATATATGTATCACAATTTTTTTATTCAATTATCTATTGATGGGCATTTAGGTTGCTTCCATATCTTGGCTATTGTAAATAGCACTGCAGTGAAGATAGGTATGCATATATTCTTTTGAATTAGTGTTTGGGTCCTTCGAATATATACCCAAAAGTGGAATGCTGGGTTATAAGGCAGTTCCATTTTTAACTTTTTGAAAACCCTCTGTACTATTGGAATATTACTCTGCCATTAAGAAAAAAATGAAATCTTACCATTGACAACAACATGAATGGACCTAGAGGGTATTATGCTAAGTGAAAGAAGTCTGGCAGAGAAAGACAAATACCATATGATTTCACTTATCTGCGAAATCTAAAGAACAAAATAAATGAACAAATAAAATTAAAACAGACCCATAGATACAGACCAGAGGGAAGAGCTTTGGGGGACTGGGTGAAAAAGGTGAAGGGATTAAGAAATACATATTGGCAGCTACAAAATAGTCACAGGGATGTGAAGTACAGCATAGTGAATATAGCCAATAATATTGTAATAACTATGTCTGGTGCCCGGTGGGTACTGGAAATATTGGGGTGATCACTTTGTAAAGTATGATTGTCTAACTACTGTGCTGTATGCCTGAAACTAATACAAAGTAATATTGAATGTAAACTGTAATTTAAAAATAAATTTAAAAAGAAATTAAATAAAATGTAAAGTTCTTTAATAAAACAAAACAGGGTTCTAAAAAAGCTTTTAAAAAGTTTCTTGACATAAACTTTTTTCAGCCGTATTTTCAAAGACCACCAAATAACTATGCTCCATCTGCAAAGTAACACGTTTTCTTTGAGCATATATCAGGCCAGAGAATAAGAAATGTAACAGTCAGAGGGGCAGGAAAATGCTTTTCTTTTCTTTGCATATTAACATATGAGACTGGGAGTGTCCTTTATAACTAACACTGTGGCGCCATCTTCAGTTCCTGCGGAGGATCGACAACTTGACCAGAATGCTTAGCCTGGAATCACTGAACCAGAGAACCTTCTCCAAGTTGCTGCAAGGCCGCCTGTGAAGGTCTCCTTAGTCCCCAGCTAGAACTCCCACCCCAGATCCTGCTTCTTAAAAAGTGTGGTCTGTGGGCTTAGCATGATGCGAGCTAGTTAGAGAGGGAAATTCTCAGGCCGCACCAAGACCTCTGGAGCAGAATCGCACTGGCCAGCTGATGTGTGTGCTCACGGAGACCTGAGACACTGCTCTCTGTGATTTCCCCAACCATTTAGCCCACTGGTCCTGGCTTTGCAAAAGCAGCGTGGGGGGTTTGTGGGGGGGGGGTGGGGGTGGAGAAGGAACACAGACACCGATGGATAGAACTGCACAGCCTTGGTGAGAAGATGCTGTTTATTAGACTGAACTATCAGCCGGTTAATAATCCATGACAAAGGTAAAAGAAAGCCTGGTCCTTTTGCAAATACTACACATTTCCCAAAGACAATTATTTGACAACCTCTGCCTCAATCCACAGCTTTGTAAAGACCAAAAGCTTTGATGCCTCAATTCCACTGAGTCATGTGTGCTGTTTCTACCTCCCCATCCTTCCAGATTGTTCATCCTGCCTCCTGGACCTCACCTAGGAGCCTTCCTCTCTCGGATTCCCAGTGTCCTCTCCCTGCCTCATCACTGCACGCTCACAAGTCCTGCTTAAGGTCCTTAACATTGTGCAGAAGAGTTCTTTACCTGTCGTGGCCCCTTTACCAGATCATAAATTCCTTAGTAAGAACAATGCTTATGCATTTGGATTCACTCACTTATTCATTCATCTATCCTAATACTTAGCAAGTGCTATGTGCCAGGCATTGTGGATTTGATTAAAATACAAGAGGCATAATCCCAGCTCTCTATTTGAGCTCATGCATTTATAGAATAAAATGACAAACAAGTAGTGATAATAAGAGATAAATATTATGACATAGAAAGTATAGGGTGTTTGGGCGGACTCACGTAGGGCCATCTAGCTTGGACTTGGAAAGGGTATCTAAAATGCCAACTAAAGGATACAGAGTTAATTGGGCAGAGGGGGGAACAAAGAGGAGAGAGTACAGGAAGTGTTCAGGAAGCAGGAATGCTTGCGTCATTAAAATCATGTCTTGGGCATACAATAATGCCAAAAATATGTGTGTTTGGCAAAGTTTGGCATTTTGTGTTGCCTCAAGCATCCAAAACTGAAAACTATTTGGCAAAATGTCTTTGGCTAAAAGAAGAGTTTGGCCAATTAATTTACCTTTTTAAAGAAAAGACAGCGTTTAAAATATGGGCAATATCTATATTTTTATTTGGGTTGATTGTTAATTTTTTAAAAGCATTTTCAGAGAAACAGGATGACCAGATTACTGAGCTTCCCTTTCCACTCTAAGAACTAGCAAGAGAAGCTTTACCTGAGTCAACAGAGAGCTCTAAGTAACTTTGTGAGTCTACTTTACAAAATCACCATGAAATCGATGTTCTAACGAATATCTCAGAATCATGACTCAATTCTTCATTTTGAGTTTTCTTAAATACATTATCCTCTTTAATGCTAAAATATACAATCTTATATGGAAAAATATATGTATAAATAAAGACTTCAAAAAGTCTATATGGACTTGCAGTTAAAGATGAAACATGTTTCTTCTCTCCTTCCCAAGACCCCACTAACATGATATTAGGTAAACTGCAAACGTTTCAATCCATAGTGACAAAGAGAAAAGGAGCGAGTAAATTAATGGACTAGAGATTTCAGTAACTAGTGGACAAAGACATATAAATGTGTCCACGTTGAAAAGGGAGCCATATTCTGTTCGGAGGAGGAAAGGGAGGAAGAAAGTTAATCTGCCTTCTTGGAGATTAAGGACCTGCCAGATACACCAAAGGAGATACTCTAGACAGGAGGGTCATAGGCACATGCATAGGAACAGGCATCAGAACACTGAACTTTTCAACAACAAACTGGATATAAGAAAACAAATAGAAGAGGAAAATAACTATAAAAATTTTTAAGGGAAAATGCTCTTCAGGTTAGATTCAGCATTCCAGCTGAACTCCCCACCAGGCATAACAGAATAAGGCTATTTTCAGACATACAAGACTTCAAAGAGTTTCCCTGCCATGTCCCCTTTCCCAGGAAGCTCCATAGGACATGTTCCAGTACATAAAGATGTAAACCCCAGCAGAGGAAGACATGGGGTCCAACACAAGAGAGCTCAGTGTCAGACTGACAGCTCACCTACAAAGCCTGGGTGGAGGAGGGGGACAGAAGACCGGGAAGCACATCTCTGGGAAGAAAAGGACATGGATGTGATGGCACAACTGAAAATAATTAAGGACTATTATCTGTTAAGAGATTTATGGCAGATAGAGCAAAGTTGAGAGAAAAAAAAAAAAAAGGAAGGCAATCTGAGACTAAAGGGAAAAGATAGTAAAAATTCACACTTCTTGCCTGGCCAGCGTGGCTCAGTGGTTGAGCATCAACCTATGAACTAGGAGGTCCAGTTCAATTCCCAATCAGGGCACATACCTGGGTTATGGGCTCAATCCCCAGTGTGGGGCCTGCAGGAGTTAGCTGATCAGTGATTCTCTCTCATCATTGATGTTTCTCTCTCTCTCTCTCTCTCCCTCAGAAATCAATAAAAATATTTTTAAAAAGAATTCACACTTCTCTACTTGCCTGTGCAGTGAAAAATACTATTTACAGTCCCCTCCCTCCCCCTTATCCCCAAGGGATACCTTCCAGGATTCCTCTGGGGATGCCTAAAACCACGGATAGCACCATATCATATGCAATATATGCTATATGTTTTCCTAAACATGCATACCTAAACATCCTTCCTTAAAGGAAGGACTTGATGGCTTCTTTTTGGTATATCTGAATTGCCAGCATCGCTACTTTTGCGCTTTGGGGCTATTATCAAGTAAAATAAGGGCTACTTGAATACCCCCACCATCGATCTGATAACTGAGATGGCTACTAATTGACTAACGGTTGCGTAGAGTTTAGTGTGTGAAGATGCCTGACAAAAGGATGATTCAGTCCTGGGTGGGATGGAGCAGAATGGTGCAGAATTTTACCACACTACTTAGAATGACACAATTCAATACTTATGAATTGTTTATTTCTGGAACATTCCATTTACTATTTTGGACTGCAGTTGACAGTGATAACTGAAACTGTAAAAAGCGAAATGGGATAAGGGGGGACTACTGCACATTCATCACAAAGCAAACATTGTTCATTTAAAATGATTTAACTAGAACTTATACTGCATTCTCCTGGTCGCAGAACTATGCCAAAGATGGCCCAGAGATGCTCCCTCTGTATTAGTCTATAATGATCCTCATGGTGTTGACGTCTTCAGTGGGCTAGGACCATTAGCCCAAAGCTTGCCAGTGCCAAACCCAAATCCTCACAAACCCAACTGCTTTATAGTCCAAAAAAGCTTTATTTTTATTTTTTTAAAATATATTTTATTGATTTTTTTACAGAGAGGAAGGGAGAGGGATAGAGAGTTAGAAACATCGATGAGAAACATCGATCAGCTGCCTCCTGCACACCTCCAACTGGGGATGTGCCCACAACCAAGGTACATGCCCTTGACCAGAATCGAACCCGGGATCCTTCAGTCTGCAGGCCGACGCTCTATCCACTGAGCCAAACCAGTAAGGGCAAAGCGTTATTTTTAGCCAATCAGAGCCCACCTGCTTTACATACCCCACAACACTGATTCTAACATCTGCTAACAGTAGACAACCACAGCTGCCCTTCAGAACAATTGCTGCTGAGCAACATTCCCTAGACACCAGCCCCTTGGATATCTCCTTTCCCCCTGGGAGTCCCCTTGCCCTATTCCCCTAATAGGTAGTGTCCCACATCACCATCTCCTTAGTTCTGTCCTTTTGCCCCCATTGAGCCCTTCTAGCCCATCCTGCCCCCTGCCTTCACCATCGTATTGTTTGTGTCCATGGGTTATGCATATATGCATACAAGCTCTTTGTTTGATCTCTTCCCACCCACTCCTGCCCTCCCTCTGAGATTCCACAGTCTGTTCCATGTTTCTATGTCTCTGGATCTATTTTCTTCATGTTTATTTTATTCATTAGATTCCACATGCCAGATCATGTGATACTTGTCTTTCTCTGACTGGCTTATTTCACTTAGCATAATACTCTCCAGGTCCTTCCATGCTGTCTCAAAGGGTAAGAGATTCTTCTTTTTACTGCTGCATAGTATTCCATGGTGTAAATGTACCATAGCTTTTTTATCTACTCGTCTACTGATGGGCACTTGGGTTGTTTACAGATCTTAACTATTGTAAATAGCACTATGAACATAGGGGTGCATACATTCTTTCTAATTGGTATTTCGGGTTTCTTAGGATATATTCCTAGAAGTGGGATCACTGGGTCACATGGCAGTTCCATATTTAATTTTTTGAGGACACTCCACTCTTTTCCGTAACGACTTCACCAGTCTGTATTCACACTAGTAGTGTACTAGGGTGCCCTTTTCTCCACATAATCGCCAGCACTGGTCCTTTTTTTTTGGTAGTCATTCTGATAGGTGTGAGGAGATACCGCATTGTCATTTTAATTTGCATCTCTCTGATGATCAGTGACTTTGAGCATTGTTTCATGTCTCTTGGCCATCTGCATGTCCACTTTGGAGAAGTGTCTATTTAGGTCCTTTGTACATTTTTTAACTGGATTGTCTTCCTTTTGTTAAGTTGTAGGAGTTCCTCATATATTTTGGAAACTAACCCTTTATCAGATGTATCATTGGCAAATATGTTCTCCCATACAGTGGGCTCCCTTTTCATTTTGTTGATGGTTTCTTTTGCTGTGCAACAGTTTTTTATTTTGATGTAGTCCCATTTGTTTTTCTCCTTCGTTTCCCAACCTTTTTTTAAGAGGATATACAAATGACCAATAAACATGAAATGAGTTCAAGCTCATTACTGATCAGGGAAATGCAAAATGAAGCCAATAACATACTATTGATAGCTAAAAATACATAAGTAAAAATAAAATAAACCCACTCACAACACCAAGCATTGGCAAGGACTAGGAAGACTAGAATTGTCATACATTTACAGTAGAGTATAGAAACAGTACTACTTTGGAGAACAATTGGGCAGTACATAACAAAGCTGAACATGTTCCATTTCAAAAATGCATGTGTGCACCAAAGACATGCATAAAACATTTATATGGACTATTCGTAATTGCTCCAAACAGAAAACCCAATGCCCATCATTGGTAAGATGAATCCCGTATGGACTATCATATGATGGAGCAATAAAAGTGAAGAAACTCTTGCCACATCTACCATGGATCAGTCTCAGAAAGTTGAGGGTAAGTCAAGGGAAAGAAGCCATACACAAAAGGGTGTGCAGTACACATGGAGTTCAAAAATAGGCAAACTTATGTGATAAAAGTCAGAATGGCTTTTAGGGGCTAATAATTGAAAAATGATCAGAGGGAGGACTTTGAGGTGAGACAGTGATTTCTTGATTTGGGGGGTGGTAATGAGAATGTGCACTTTCTAAAAACTTATTGAGCTTAAGGTTTATGGGCTTTTCTGCATATGTGTTATCCTATATAATATCCTATATAATAAAACCAATATGCAAATTGACTGAATGGCAGAACGACCAGTTGCTATGACGTGCACTGACCACCAGGGGGCACTCAACACAGGAGCTGCCCCCAGCATGCAGGCCCCTACCAGCGGTGGCGGCAGGGGGTGGGGCCGGTGAGCAGACTGTGCCAGGCTAGCCAAGGCGAGTGCCAGTGGGGGCCCCCAATCACCCCACCAATTGGCCCTGATCGCTGGCCAGGCCTAGGGACCCTACCTGTGCATGAATTTCGTGCACTGGACCTCTAGTAGTACAATAAAGTGTTTGCAAATTTTGCCCGGCCAGCATGGCTCAGTAGTTGTTGACCTATGAACCAGGAAGTCACAGTTCGATTCCTGGTCAGGGCTCATGCCTGGGTTGCGGGCTTGATCCCCAATGTGGGGCATGCAGGAGGCAGCCGATCAATGATTCTGTCATCACTGATGTTTCTATCTCTCTCTCCCCCTCCCTCTCTGAAATCAATAAAAATATATACATATATATATATATTTTTTAAGTGTTTGCAAATTTTTAAAAATGACTTAACTATATGTGGGGGATGAGGCAGAAATATGGGTAATAGGAATGTCTAAACTGGTAAATCAAGAAATAGCTAGCATATTGTTTAAAAATAAAAAGTAATCACCACAAAACAATCAGAAGTTAAGAATGGCTGCCCTGGTGAGTGGGAAAGAACTGCTTTTTAGTAATTTTTAGTATTAGATATTTTTTTAAGTGACATGCATATGATATGTTTATAGGTCAAAACATTTCAATTCTTCACAAAGGAAAAATTACCGATGTAGGTAAAAGTGTAAACAGTTTTCTACAACTAATGATGCTAAAGTCTGTCTGATAGAAGAAAATTCATTGCTTTTAGACAAATTACAGTTTTAAACGCTAAGTTTATAAGTTAAAAATTATTTAAGAAAATGACAGATGCTATATCTCCACAGTTTAAAGCCAAATGCTAATCATTGAGGAAGGAGGTGAAGGGTGGCAAAATATGCCACCCCAAAATATGCCACCTTGGCTTATTTGAGCTAAAGGCACTTAAAATAAAAAAAACAGCAGGTGAAACAGGAGCACTTGGACTCTCCTCTTTTTGTTCCTGAAAACAGGAGATAAACCCCACAGGGAAGATGCCCTCCTGCACCAGAAGTAACATTAACACCAAGGACAGGATGTTGACCCTCAGAGAATTCCACACAAACCTGATTAAAAGAATTCTTACCTTCCGTTAGCCTCCTGCTTACTTTCCCACAATTGCCTCTCTTTGTTCAACCTCGTATAAAAAAGCCTTTAGGTTCTGCCACTTCTTTGGGTCTTCATATCCTCATGAGGGATCCAGTTTCACATAAAACTTAAACTTTCATGATTTTTTCCTGTTAATCTGTTTTATGTCAATTTAATTCTCAGGCCCAGCCAAAAACCCTAAGAGGGTAGAAGTAAACTTATGCTTCCCCTGCAGTAGCAAACTCTAGGCACATTTGTTCCATTAATGCATAGCAAACAATCTTAGTTGCTTACATAAAAATTTTTGATTATATAAAAAGTAGAAGTTTGGTATGCAACACAGAATGATACTTAATATGCAGTGTGTTGCTCATGCATGGAAGTTCTTATTCTTTAGTTTATTCTTCAGATTAAACTTCCATCTTCCTGTGCAATTTATACAAAATGCTCACAGGAATTACGGGAAGACAATGCTCTGTGGTCCATGACTTGGGAAACAATCGAAACACCTCCCGTTACTGTGCACTGTGACTCTCCAGGAAGCACCTCCCATGACCCAGTTGGTGAGGTGCTTTAATATTTGTTAAATTAAAAAAGAAAGAAAACAATTCTAATAGTAAGAATCCACTATAGAGAGGACTGGGAGGAAGCTATTGGTTTGGGGCAATCTAGAAATCTGAAAATCTCAAACTTCCCGAATGCCTTAAAATCTTTCCCAGGACTAGTAATATATTTTAAGGTCTCCTGGCTATTTGGTAGCATCTGTCAGGTACACTAAAGGTTTTAACTGGCTTTTCTAAAAGACAAATTCATTTCATTAAAACCACATTTGACACAACTTTTCAAAAATAAGAGACATTGGGTGCAAAAAAGGCTTTCTGAATGTTAATTTATTTTTGTGTTTTTCAAGTCAAGGCTGTATGAACTACCCATTATTTAGATACCAGAATAAAAAGAACAAGCAAAGGATATATAGAATATCTGATTAAAAAAAAAAAACTGAACAGAAATTAAGTATACAAGTTTGTTAAAGAGTGGTAAAAACTGAATGTTATATATTATGGAATCAGTAAAAAGTTTTACTTTAGTAGATGATAATTCTTATAATTAATTCTGCAACAAAACAAAACCAGTTATGCAGAAACAAGAATAAAGAATGTCCCTTTCTGAACCCCCATTTGATAAGACTGATTTCATATCTAGCTTATTTATAATATTCAGTTTCAGTTCTCCCTGTGCAAATAATAGATGCGGTCATTAATGGTGGTCTGGTAAGGTGAAATTGATTTCTCTTAGGATAGTTCAACATAATAACCCAAATACTAAAAAGCTATGAAAAATTCATGGAGATAAAACAGTACCTAGGGAACATAATTTACCCATGTGCATATTTTTATAACATTTTTTAAACATAAAATCATAATCAAAGGTAGTGGTAATGTTGTATACTCAGTGCATTCGTTCATGTAGTGCATTCTTATGACTCATTTGGAGTTTCACACCATGTAACCACCACACTTCTAATGAATGGGCTTTAATGTACACAAATTCGTGATTCTTTTAAAAAATCTAAACATCTAAGACCTTGAACTTGACATTTAAAGACTTTGTGTTTTAATATCCCAAACATTGGGAAGAGTAAGTGTGAACATAGTAACCACCTTTTGTAAGCAAGACTGGGTATACTTTTTGTAAAAACCCTTAAAACAACTCAACACTGAAGATTGAGAGGGACACATTTATTATTTGGCCAAAGGAAATTCAAATGGCTTTCCTGGAGTCAAATGTACCCCAGGACATATACAAGGAATGAGTATAACTGTGGCAGCTAAAGAAACCTGCCGCTGTGTAATAAATGCTCTTATGCAATGATGCTGTGCATTTTGATAATACACTATGATTTGTTTGCTTCCCACCATCAGGGGCACAAGAAAATTAAACTCAAAACTATCTTGTTATAACAGGACATGTGATGACACCAGTTTTAAACAGGGTTCTTCATTGAAGGAAAAGACAAAGCCATGAGTCAAATTAGCTGACTTTCAATGACTTATATCCCCAGGTGAATCAGGTGACACTGATTTAAGCCCAAGTTAATTTAGGCAGTTTTTCAACCACAAGAATAAGGTCATTCTTAGTACATATTAATAATTAAACCAACATATACACAATTAGCAATATCCTACATAATATTAAAGGTTTAACAACTTGTTCTCGATTATTTTATATTTAGTTAGTTTGCTGCTTGGTTTTAAAAAAGCTCAACTTTATTTTACAATGTACTTTGCATTTCTAAGTGTGTTCTGTAATTATTTCATTGAAGCAGGTACAGTTCTCTGGATTCTAAGAGCCAAACTCAACTGTATCTTCTGTTATCTGTTTAAATTCATAATTGCCTCTGCCATCCATATGCAGGTAATACTGTGGGAAAGAAGGGAGGAAATCAATAACTAAGAGAATTTCCTTCTTGTCAAGAATTTATGTAGACATAATTATACAAGTAAATGATTAGAAATGATTATTTTAAGCAACTAAACTTAAATTCTTAAAAGCTGATACACAGAAACGCATACAGTTCTCAAGGTAAGACTAAATAAAGAAGTCTATTATTTAAAAAAATAGCAACAATATAACTCTGCTTGTAATTAAAACACTAGACCTCCTCACTATTTAAAGAAACCAAATCTATAAGCATCCCACAAATTAGAATGTTTCTACAACCAAGGGCCTGAGCTACCATAGGTCAAATTGCAACAAGTGCAAGTCTGTTCAATCCAGCAGCCTTTCATGCTTCCAGAATAATGTTTCCTAGGTCAGCTTGGAACCTCTAACTAAAGGCTTTCTGTTTATTTTTATTTGCCAGAGGAAGAAAAGAGCTATCCCTATATCTCCCATCCAACGAAGACACTCAGGACAATCTATATATAAAGAGCCAGGGTCCGTAACATCCAAAATGACCGAAGGCTCGACTGACTGGAAGTCAGTACTGGGTTGCCATGGCACCCCGAACCAGCACTGACTGCAAAGGGGGCTGTGGATCAGGGCCAGAGAGAGGCCAGGAGAGAGAAGCAGGGTCTGATCCACAGCCTCCGTGGCAGCTGTTGATCAGCACTTGCCTCTCTCTTTCTCTTGGGGCCTGGCCAGCAGCTGTGCCTCTCTTTCTCTCAGGCCTCTGCTGGGGCTGCTGATCAGCCCCGCCTCTCTGATCAGGCCCATTGATATGCCCGTAGATGCCAACTGACATAGAAACTGACCAATCAGAACCAAATCTGGGTGAAGTGCCAGGAGCCAATGGCTGCCTAGGAAGCGGAGCTTTTGATGCTGACAGGCATAGAAACCAACCAATCAGAACCAAATCTGGGTGAAGTGCGAGGAGCCAGTGGCTGCCTAGGAGGCGGAGCTTTTGACACTGACTGGCATAGAAATTGACCAATCAGAACCAAATCTGGGTGAAGTGCCAGGAGCCAATGGCTGCCTAGGAGGTGGAGCTTTTGACGCTGACTGGAATAGAAACCGACCAATCAGAACCTAATCTGGGTGAACTGTGAAGGCAGAACCTAAGGTGGGGGCTGAGGAGGGGTTTTAAGGGCAACAGCTGTTTGGTGTAAGGTGTTAAGAAAGTGGTTCAATTTTTTAATGACCGGTTTGGCAATATAGTGCATATGGCTGGCTATCAGTCCAGATATAGGGATTATGTATTTTTGTCTGCCAAGAGCATCTCCTCCCGAATAAAAAGGCTCCCCCCGGCCCCGCCCGCAATTTAAGCAATCCTATCCTACATAATCTATCTATACTACTAAAAGTGTAATATGCTAATTAGCCCAGGTCGACCGGCCATCTTCTGGACGTCCGAATTCCTTCCAGACAAAGCCATGGTGGTGGGGGCCGAGGCAGAGGCAGTTAGGGGCGATCAGGCCAGCAGGGTAGAGGAGTTAGGGGGACCAGGCTGGCAGGGGAGAGCAGTTAGGGGGATCAGGCCGGCAGTGGGGAGAAGTTAGGGCGATCAGGCCAGCAGGGGAGAGCAGTTAGGAGGATCAGGCTGGCAGGGGAGAGCAATTAGGGGAATCAGGCCAGCTGGCAGGTGAGCGGTTAGGAGCCAGCAGTCCCGGATTGCGAAAGGGATGTCCGACTGCTGGTTGGGGCCCGATCCCAGCAGTCGAACATCCCCTGAGGTGTCCCGGATTGGAGAGGGTGCAGTCCAGGCTGAGGGACCCCACCCCCGTGCATGAATTTCGTGCACCAGGCCTCTAGTGGTTAATAAAACCTTCTGTTTAGTGGCTTTTTATTGACAGAAAAGACTTCCATTTTCCTGTTTTCTATACTTATTTCTTAGCTATTCTGGCTCTAACTTTGCTATACTTCCTGTCATCAGGCCAGTACCTGGCCTGATGATTATTTTCCTACTCATCTATACATATCTCCAGAAGACAAGGAGAGGTAAAACCCAAGACTTCTCACTGTCCTGTTAAGTTTATGAACTTCTGAGAAAACACAAAGGCTTGCCCTGGCTGGGTGGCTCATTTGATTGGAACATCATCCCATATACCAAAGGTTGTGGGTTCGATTATCGATCAGGGCACACACCTAGGTTGTGGATCCAATCCCCAGTCAGAGCACATATGAGAGGCAACCTATTGACATTTCTCTCTCTCCCTCCCCCACCCTACCCCTGTCCTCTCTCTCTAACGCCAATAAACATACGCTCAGATGAAAATAAAGAAAACACAAAGGCTGGGATATATGTTAAACTGCTTTGATTTCTAGTTATTCAATCTCATTCAATTCATGAAAATATGGACAAATTATAATGCCCTAAGATAAAAACTACCTTTTGTTGTTGTTAATCCTCACCTGAGGGTATTTTTCCCCATTGCTTTGTAAAGGGAGAGGGGGAGAGAAAAGAAGAGAGAAAAACATTGATGTGAGAGAGACATTTTGATAGGTTACCTCCTGCACAAACCGACCAGGGCAAAGGATCGAACCTGTAACCCAGGTACGTGCCCTTGACAGGGAATTGAACCCGGGGACCTTCGGTGCCAGGGCCAATGCTCCAACTACTGAGATACACCAGCCAGGGCAAAACTATCTTTAAAAGTCACACAGCTATATGGAATTTCACTACACCTTATGAAATACTTTCATATAGGCTGTTTCTTAGATCCTCAAGGTAATCTATGAGACAGGCAGATAAGGATCAATAACTTTATTACACAAAGAAAGCAATTGATGCCAGAAACAGTGGTGTCTGAACCCAGATTTTCTGACTTCAGTCCCACGCTCATTTTATCATTTGTACACTGTCATCTAAACTAGTGGTTTCCAACCTTTCGGAGCTCACGGACCACCAGTGGTCCACAGACCACCAGTTGGCAACCGCTGATCTAAACTATAGGTTCTTGCAGGTAAAGATAGTACTCTGAATCTCTCTCTTCCTCTCCCTTCCTCTCTGTGAAATCAATAAAAACATATATTAAAGAATAATAAAATGAATTAAACTGGGTTTATTTTTAGGGTTTGATCATTTTATACTAAGAGTTGAAAAGAACTGCCTGCCATCTTGAGAGTGGCACTAGTGGAATGACAAGAATAAGATATCTGCACAGTGTAAACCTCACTAGAATATCTTTGCAAATTGTGGTGACTACCTAATGAATTCTACTTTATCACAGTGCAATGATGCACATAGCTGACAACACTCAGTTTCCTTGTCATCCTGATCTCCACTAAAAGTGTCCCTAGACTTTTGGGGATCTAATCCTTTTGAAGACTCTTTCCCCTTCTGTTAATACTGGATGGTAAGAAAAAGTTTACTTGGCCACAGCTGTGATAAAATTATGCAAATTTTAGTCAGTTATTATATAATAGTGATAGCTAAAACTGGAGAACCACTAACTGGTTCTCTAATATTCACTGTATATAACAAGGGATTGTTTACATATATTGTAACTTTCAAAACTGACAATTATAATAATATTTAAGGAAATCCTCTTTCATTTTATAAGACTGAAACAGAATCAACTTTTTCCCTTAAGGTATATGTATATAAGGAAATATACTCAAATAAATCTCAAACCACCCTGACCCGTGTTTCCCAATGGTTAGAGCACTGGTCCATGCACCGAAAGATTGTGGGCTTGATTTCCGGTCAAGGGCACGTACCTGGGTTGCAAATTTGATCCCAGGTCCTGGTCGGGGTGCATGGGGAAAACAAAAAATTGATGTCTCTCTCTCACACTGATGTTTCTCTCTCTCTGTCTCTGTCTCTATCTCTCTCTCTCCCCCACCCTCACTTCCACTTCCTCTAAAAAATCAATGGAAAGAATATCTTCGGTTGAGGATAAAAAGAAAAAGAAAGAAAATGTAAGAAATACAAACCTCATGGTGTTTCCAAAGAGACTTCCTATGAGACACAGTGAAGAGGGTGATGCCAACCTATTACAAAGAAAATGACTTATGTTTATAGCAATAACATAGATTACAATTTAAACCACTCTATATAGTTTAAGACAGCGGTTGCCAACCTTTTGGACCTCACAGATCACCAGTGGTCCGTGGACCACCGGTTGGCGACCGCTGGTTTAAGATATTAAGATGATGGTCTTCAGTAGCTATAGTTAAAAAAATCAATGTCAAAGAGAAAAAAATTACAACTGATGTCCAATGTTCAAGGTAGTACAAAGCATAGGCCATCAACCACACAATAAAAATGAACAGATATCAGTGAAGTTCTTTACGGGGGGAAAAAAAAACCTAAACTAACAGCATTATGTATTATTTTGTTTGGGGCAGAAAAATATATATCCTAGCACATTTTCTATTTATTGTGAAAAATACATGAAAAAAGTATAAGAATGATAGAAATAGCAAAAGGTCAAGATCAATTTGCTTTTTAAACAGAGACATCATCTTTTCTGGAAAACCCTGTTTTGGAATTTGTCTTAGAATTCAGATTTTGGAAATGCAGTATTTACCACCCCCAGAGGGTCCTGGGACAAATTCTATAATTAAACACATAAATATTTCTATTGCAACACGTGTAGACACTGACAGTGAGATAGTTAAAGGAGTTTAAATACCTCTTGTTAGTTCAGACCAGGTTTGGCTACCCAGTGAGCTTGCCAGAAAATAATGAAAAACCTTTTGGTTTTAAAAAACTTACTGGATTTAGACTGCAAATAAGCTTCCACATATCTGAACTTCATATTTAAAAAAACAACAACACTAATTTAACTAATTGCTTTGGATCAGTGGTTCTCAACTAGGTGGTGGTGTATGCGTGTGATTTTGTCTCTTAGAGGACATTTGGCAATGTCCATAAACACTTCGGACTGTCACAACTGAGCGTCTACTGACATTTACCAGGCAGAGGTAAAAGACACCGCCAAACGGCCTACGGTGCATCCCACAACTAAGAAATTATCCAGCCCAAAATGTTAATAGAGCTGAGACTGAGAAATCCTGTTCTACATCATTGTTTGTATCCAGGAACTTTCCATCATGAGTTCTAAATCTTATTGTCATGTGATAATTTTTTTTGAAAATCAGCAGTAAGTATATTCTGGATCACTTCTATCATGAGATTTAAGTGCCCAATGTTGTATTTACACGTCTGCTGTACGAAGTGATAATGTAAAGTAATATCACTTAAAACTTTAAACGTCTTAAGTTTAGCTCCCTTATGGAAGGATTCTCAAATTGGTTAGGAACTGTAGGACAAAATAAGCATATTATATATATGCTTTTTTATATACATTATATATTTTTAAAAAGCATATTATATATATGCATTTCTAACAGGCTCTCAGGTGATGTTGACGCTGATCCATGACCACATTGGGAGTAGCAGGAATTCATACTTCCTGTGCAACATGACCTTTTATATTTATTATAAACTCCTAAAAAACAGCTACAAAATGTTAAAAGACTCTGTATTTCATTTATTTATGTAAATTCTTTTTGGATTTTGTTCCAAATTTTGTATAAATGTTAGTGATAATCTCTCACAAGAAAAAAACAACAACTGAGACTACTGAATAGAACGGAACCAATGTAGATAGCCCCAGAAAAGGCTACTAAAAGAAGCTTTGATAAAATACTGCCTAGGCCAGAGGGAAAAAAATGAATAAATTAAAGTTGCCAAATGATTACTGTTGCATTTTCTTGAGTAAAACAAACAAACAATCAAAAAAACACACACACAAATCATATTTAGGTAAAGTTCATGGAACAAATTAAAAATATACCAGTTTATTAACTCTTAGTATAGGGAATAAGGTAAAAGAAAAATAAGTTTAAATATATATTTTTGTTTCATATCTAAGATGTGGCTAAAGAGAATTATATACAGAATTCATTTACTTTTTCTTATATCTATAATCACCTTAAAGACCTTGATAAAGCGCGATATCTTCCTTTGATAGTAATTTTGTTACTTAATAATTTAGAATCTTCTCTTTGGGTAGCCATTTGGTTGGACACAGAGTAAAGCAGGAAGGAGGACGTGGACCCTCACACTGCAAACCTGTCCACTTACCTCTCGACAGTGATTGTAGATGTAGCCTTCCACGTCCACACTCACTGCGCTGGTGCACTCGTCCAAAATGGCAAACTGGGGTTTATGATAAAATAATCTTGCCATCTGAAGCAAAAAAATAGTATTTTGTATAATCACATGCATAAGTTAATAAGCTAAAATAGGTTTACTTTAAGTTAAGTATGTACTTACAGTCTTATAAAGCAAATATGAAAATTATTCTAACTCAAAAAAATCTATTTCCCAGAAATTAAAGCAATGTAAATAAACCTAGTTGTTTCTATTATCTTCCTGAACAAAGAGAGAAATGTAATGCATAGGAAATATTGTTCAGAGTAAAACAAAACTTTCAGGACTGATATGAGGTGAAGTAGAGTTTCAACTAATATTAAAGAAAGTTCTCTACACAAGATTAAAGGGTACATATTTAAACCAAAAATCTTACAAGTCAGACTCATAAATGGCTCAGGTACAAAAATATGTCTACCTTTAAATGTTTTGTTGCTTAAGTAATGCCCATTAATATTACATTGTCAATATTAATATTGTTATCAATATTCCCACCAATAATTTTTTGTGCACCTGTTTCATCAGCTTGTTCGTTTTTAAAGCCTTTATTAATTTTGTAAGTAAAAATTAACATCAAGATTGTTATAGCTTACATTTCTTTGATTAGCAGAAATGCTGGACATTTTCTCACGTTTACTTTCTATATGTGTTTTATTTTCTGGGAATTATTTATTCTGAACCTTTGTCTAACAAATGACTTCACAGGGCTGCTGGAAGAATTAAACAGGATCTGCCAGTCACAATCTACTTTTCCTCATCATTTTCCCAGTGCACTTTTTTGGTAGTTATATACTGCCTTGTATTACAGTTAGTTGAGAATATTCGGATCTCCTAACACAGGAGTGGGGAGCCTTTTTTCTGCCAAAGGCCATTTGGATATTTATAACACCACTAGAGGCCCAGTGCACGAAATTCATGTGGGGGGGTGGGGGGGTCCTCAGCCCGGCCTGCACCCTCTCCAATCCGGGACCCCTGTGGGATCAGGCCTAAACTGGCAGTCGGACATCCCTCTCGTAATCCGGGACCACTGGCTCCTAACCGCTCGCCTGCCTGCCTGATCACCCCTAACCACTCTGCCTGCCTGCCTGATCGCCCCTAACAGCCTCTGCCTGCCTGCCTGATGCCTCTAACTGCTCCCCTGCCGGCCTGATAACCCCTAACTGCTCTCCCCCTACTGGCCTGATTGCCCCTTACCACCTCTGTCTCGGTCCCCACCACCGTGGCTTTGTCCAAAAGGATGTCCGGAAGACGTCTGGTCTATCCGGTCTAATTAGCATGTTACCCTTTTATTAGTATAGATTCTAGGGCCATACAAAAGCATCAACTTAACCCTTTGTACACCATAAGTGTCTATAGATGCAATTAAATTCAAAATATCATGGCTTGTGGGGATGGTTTCCGTTTTGGACATGTGGCAGTTAACTGGTTAAAAATTAGCCTGCTTGCCTTAGCCAGTTTGGTTCAGTGGATAGAGTGTTGGCCTGCAGACTGAAGGGTCTCGATTCAATTCCAGTGAAGGGCACATGCCCAGGTTCTGGGCTCGATCCAATGATGATTCTCTTTCATCATTGATGTTTCTATCTCTCTCTCTCCCTTTCCCTTCCTTTCTGAAACCAATAAAAATATATTTTAAAAAATTAGCCTGCTATGTTTGGTCAAACATTTAATTAACTCACCTCTAATGCCTTGGCAGGGCCAGATCAAATGATTTCATAGGCCCGAGGGCCACACGTTCCCCACCCATGTGCTAACTAGACTATAAGGGCAGACACTTGGCTAATATTGAGCTCCGTGGAAATTATACCATAATTAAATTAGGTTTCTTACTATTAAAATAAGGGAATAATAATCTCATTCCCCTACATTTATACTAAAGGAACTTTTAGAAATTTGTCACCAGACCTCCCATTATTCAATAGTATTATTCCATTCCCTCACATTCAAACCCTACTCTCCTTGCTCAAAATTCCTTTGGTTCATTTGTTTTACACAAACCTTCACTATTACAAATTCGCTATTTATTTTAGGTGGTTAAACCTTTCAAATCTGTTCTCCCTAAAAATTATAATTTTTATAATTTGTGAATGTAAATTTTTAATTTATAAAAACTGTCTTGTCTTCGCTCAACTTTTTACTTTGAAAATTTCTAATCCTACTAAATGAAAGAATAGTAAAATGAATATACATACTTCACCAACTTCATCAATGTTAATATTTGTTGCATTCACCTTTTCTTTCTCCCCATAAACCCTTTGAAAGTAGCAAAACAATATGCTGTCTTTTAAATTTCCTGGTCAATTCTCCAGACATTGGCCCACACAGAACATACTGTCAATGGCACGGTCATGCAGCAGTGCCATGGGTGAGCTTTTTCCGTTTTCCTAACTCTATCACTGTGATCTGGCTTTACAGAATTCCTTCCCCACACCCTTACTTGTTTGTTTTGTTTTGTTAATCCTCACGCGAGGATATTTTTTCATTGATTTTTAGAGAGAGTGGAAGAGAAAAGGAAAGACAGAAAGAAATATCGATGTGAGAGAAACACATCAATTGGTTGCCTCCTGCATGGGCCCTGATCAGGGCCCAGGCCTGGGCAACCGAGGTATGGGCCCTTGATCGGAATCGAACCTGGGACCCTTCAGTCGCAGACTGATGCTCTATCCACTGAGTCAAACCGGCTAAGGCCCCATTCCCTTACTCTGTAAGATATCCTCTCACTCCTCAAGGCCTTGCATTCTTGTCTTCAAATAAAAACTATCCCTTCTATACCTTTATACCACACACACAAGATTCACTAGTTATGCGCATTTATTTTTCTTTCCCTGAGTTTCCATTGTGTCCATTTATAAATCTTGACTATCCTCCCATTTTCTTTGAAGTCACAGTACAGAAATTTAAATTTGTTGTTTTGACTTGTAGTTATTCCTATAGCCATCCTCTAAATTGATTCAAGAAATGCCATCACTTCAAATTTTCACTCCTTCAGCCCAATTTCCATTTTGAATATAGCTGGCATCTCTCTTTTGTTTATGGTTCATTCTTCACTCTAAATTATACTCATATTATAGCACTAGCCAAACAAATCACAATATTAGGTTGATATTATGTTTGCAAAGGATGGGTATACTTTTAGAAAAAACAACATGCAAAATCAGGGAGTGGTAGGCAACAAGAAGGTAGAATATAACCTGAAGATAATGAATAAGAAATTCTGCAATAAGCCATTTCTTTTGTCATCTTTCCTTGGCTGCAGTTTTCTCTAACTTCCACAAGACTAATATTCTGGAAAGAAAAATTCCTCTGGATCTGCTCAAACTGTGATATATTCCATTAGAAAATGACTCTTTAAAAGTGATCCCTCTTAACAGAGTACTCCAAGTATCACTCTTAATATGTACTGTTCTATAGTGACATTTGATTAGGGATAAGTTTAGTCAATCATAAAATTAAAATACAGTCCCTCTCAAATGCTTTTTTATAGTAGGAAAACTTTAAAAATCTAAATAACTTTAAGTAGCAGATACTGAGCCCTGACACAAGGATATATATAATGGCAGAGGGAAGGGGCAAGAACAGAATAAAGAATAAAATGATAACAAAAGTAGGGTTGATCACCTCTAATATCTTCACCTACTTCAGAGAATAGCCTGAGTAAGACAAAGAGATGTCTGTAGGGAAAAGATCTCATATGAACGAGATCTCATAACCCAACCATAATTACTGTATGTCCCAAGACCAACATGGTACAAAGTTTCCTCAACTTTTACAAAAAATGGATTAATGGTATATAATTGAATCTGCAGTTTTTCCTTTCACAGGAAAACTCAAAATTTTTCAAAATTTCAAATTTACATGCAAGTTACTTTCAAGCACCTGTATTATTATTTAAACTAATATATACTATAAAAATTGCCATTAAAAATATGAAAGTATAATAAAAAATAATAAATGCTCATTATTTTTGAATAATCAGAAAATACAGATAGCCATAAACAAGAAAGTAAAGATTCCCTATTATTCGAAACATCCAGAAATGATAGTGATTAACATTTGGTGTTCTGATTTTATATTTTAATATAAACATATAGAGAAAAATGTACATATAGATAACCATGCTATACATTCCATTACATAATCTTTTGTTTTACTTAATATGTGAGGACATCTCCGTCCATCTTCTTGCATTATTACATAACTTCCTGTTCCCCTACTGGCAAATATTTAGGTTTGCCAATCTTTTTTTTTAAATATTTTTTTTCTTTTTTATTGATTTCAGAGAGGAAAGCAGAGGGAGAGAGAGACGGAAACATTAATGATGAGAGAGAATCATTTATCGGCTGCCTCCTGCACACCCCACACTGGGGATCAAGCCTGCAACCCAGGCATGTGCCCTGACTGGGAATTGAACTGTGACCTCTTGGTTCATAGGTCGATGCTCAACCACTGAACCACACTGGCCAGGCTAGGTTTCCCAATCTTTTGTTTTGTTAAATGATACACTAAAGAAACTTCTTGTACAGGCATTTCTGTGCATTTATCCTGTTAATTCCTTAGGATAAGTTCTTAGAAGTGAACAATTAAATGTTAGTATACACATTTTAAAATGCTGTATCAATTTGCCAAATTGCCCTCCAGAAAGTTTGAACTAAGTTATATTCTCTTTAAAGTGTATCAAAGTATCTATTATCTCACACCCACATCAACACTAGTTATTCTTTTCAAATTTTTCCAGTTTTATAGGTTAAAAGGTATTTTTATTTTAATTGGCATTTCACTTATTACTAGTGAGGTAAAATATTTTTCATGTTTATTGGCCATTTGGATTTCTCCTTTTTAATTTAACTTGCTTAACCATGCTTTAACTATATTTTCTAATTTTTTTTAAATCTTTTCATTGATTTCTAAAAGTTTTTCATAGTTCAAAAATATATGTTGTGAATTCTTTTTTTTACAGTTTTTCATAACTTCAAGTATGTAGTTTAGATATTTTTCTTTTGTTTTAAGTAGTCAATATATTAAAACTTTCTTGTTTTTTACTTTTGGATCATGCTTGGAAGAGTACTTCTTATTCTAAGATTAAATAAATTTTTATCTGTGTTAAAAAAAATATGCAAGTAAAAATATGTGCCTTGATTAATCAAACAGGTGCACTTTTGTGCAATGTCTTCAGAGTATACTTACTGCCATTCTTTGCTTCTCTCCACCACTGAGCACATCCATCCAATCCTGAACACTGTCCCAGCCTCCTTCACGTTCAAGAATATGACCCAACTGGACATTATCTAAGTATTCCTTCAGTACCTTTCAGAAAAATGATTAAAGATGAAATCAAATGTAATAATATACCAACATTCTCTATCTTGCTGTATTTTTTAAACTAAACTCACTATAATTCTATTGCCAATATCATTTAAAGAGGTACATTTCACACAAAAATGTGGCACAAGGGTAGCCCTGAACTCTTTACTTCCTATCTACACTAATTTTGACAAAATATATCTAGCAGCTTAAAGAGGATACAACTGTACATAATTAAAGGACAAGAGCAATGAGAAAATAAATAATATTGTAAACAAGGTTAAACACTCAAGAGTCATATTTACGCAAAGTGGTTAACATCTTACCTCAACTTGAAAAGTATAATTACTGTCAAAGCTTTAAAAGCTCTACAGGTGAGAATTAAACTGCCTGGCATTAAAAGTACATAACTGAACATCCTGAAAATGAATGACAATGAAAACACAACAATCCAAAATCTATGGGACACAGTGAAAGCAGTCCTGAGAGGGAAGTTTATAGCTCTACAGGCCTACCTTAAAAAAACAAGAAAAAATGGTAATAAATCATCTCACTCTACAACTCAAAGAATTAGAAAGAGAGCAACAAGAAAAGCCCACAGTATCCAGGAGGAAGGAGACAATAAAGATCAGAGCAGAAATGAATGACATAGAGATGAAAAAAAACAATACAAAAGATCAATGAAACCACGAGCTGGTTCTTTGAAAGGATAAACAACATTAATGAACCTCTAGCCAGGCTCACCAAGAAGCAAAGAGAGAGGACCCAAATAAACAAAATCAAAAATGAAAAAGGCGAAATAACAACAGACCCCACAAAAATGCAAAGGATTGTTAAAAAATACTATGGACAACTCTATTCTAACAAACTAGACAACCTGGAGGAAATGGACATATTCCTAGAAAAAATACAACCTTCCAAAACTCAATCAGGAAGATTCTAAAAGTCCCAATAGGCTGATAACTATGGAAGAAATTGAAGCAGTCATCAAAAAGCTTCCAGCAAACAAAAGCCCGGGGCCAGACGGCTTCACAGGGCAGTTTTACTGTACATTCAAGGAATAACTAAAACCTATCCTCCTCAGGCTATTCCAAAAAATCCAAGAGGAAGGAACACTTCCAAGCACATTCTATGAAGCCAGCATCACCCTAATACTAAAACCAGATAAAGACAACACAATGAAAGAGAATTACAGGCCAATATTCCTCATGAACATAGATGACAAAATGCTCAACAAAATCCTAGCAAATCAGATCCAGAAGTACATCAGAAAGATCATACACCATGACCAAGTAGGATTAATCCTGGGGATGCAAAGATGGTACAATATCCGAAAATCAATAAACGTGATACATCACATAAACAAATTGAGAGATAAAAATCACATAAGTCATTTGACACAGAAAAAGCATTTGACAAATTCCAACACCCTTTCTTTTTTTCTTTTTTTTTTTTTTTAGTTCAACTTATATTTATTGCACACCTGCCATTTGCCCAGAATTACACATGGTGACACAGGATAGAAAAACATACAGGCACAGTTTCTACCTTTAAGGAGCTTACAGTATTATTGCATGATGATAAAAGTCCATCTCCTGATTAGGAGGGACAGATAAGCTATGTTGCTGGGGTAAGCTTGGCAACATTTTGGCCACTGGACTTAGTCTGCAGAAAGATCTGTAACCATGAGCTGTCTTTGTGCCGGTACATTCTGAAAGCTCCCACACGGCCCGCAGCAGCCCTTGACTGACTGTCTCACAGGCTTTTAATGATATTCAGAGTTGTTAAGTGGAGTTTCCCAGAAGACAAAAATCACAGTCTAACGCTGGCTTCTGAGCCCTTTATTCTTCTCTCAGAGAATCGCTGCACACAATGGATTCAATAAGATGGGGCTGATTTGCATCCCTGCTTCACCGATTGGCCAACACCCTTTCTTGATAAAAACTCAGCAAGGTGGGAATAGAAGGATCATACCTCAACATAATAAAAGCCATATATGACAAACCCACAGCAAACATCATACTCAATGGACAAAAACTAACACCATTTCCCCTAAGAACAGGAACACGACAGGGATGCCCCCTCTCACCACTCCTGTTCAACATAGTACTGGAAGTGTTAGCCATTGCAATTAGTCAAGAAGAAGAAATAAAAAGCATCCAAATTGGAAAAGAAGTAAACTGTCCTTATTTGCAGATGACATGATATTGTACATAAAAAACCCTAAAGACTCCATCAAAAAACTATTAGACTTAATAAATGAATTTGGCAATGTAGCAGGATACAAAATTAACGCCAAGAAATCTATGGCATTTCTATACACCAATAATGAATGTACAGAAAGAGAGACTAAAAAAGCAATCCCATTTACCATCGCACCAAAACAATTAAGATACTTAGGAATAAACTTGACTAAGGAGGTAAAAGACCTATACATGGAAAACTACAGGACACTGAAAAAGGAGACAGAGGAAGACATAAACAGATGGAAGAACATACCCTGTTCATGGATTGGTAGAATCAACATCATCAAGATGTCCATACTACCCAAAGCAATCTATAGATTCAATGCACTCCCCATTAAAATACCAACGGCATATTTCACAGACCTAGAACTAACTTTCCAAAAATTAATCTGGAATAAAAAAAGACCCTGAATAGCTGCAGCGATCCTGGGAAAGAACAAAGTAGGTGGGATCTCAATACCAGATATCAAACTGTATTACAAAGCCACTGTTCTCAAAACTGCCTGGTATTGGCACAAGAACAGACATATAAATCAATGGAATAGAACAGAGAATCCAGAAATCGACCCAAACCACTATGCTCAATTAATATTCAACAAAGGAGGCATGAACAGCCTCTTCAATAAATGGTGTTAGGAAAATTGGATACATGCAAAAAAATGAAACTAGACCACCAACTTACTCCATACACAAAAATAAACTCAAAATGGATAAAGGACTTAAACATAAGACGGGAAACCATAAAAATACTAGAGGAATCCACAGGCAGCGAAATCTCAGACATATGCTGAAGCAATTTCTTCACTGATACTGCTCCTAGGGCATTGGAAACTAAAGAGAAAATAAACAAATGGGACTATATCAAAATAAAAAGCTTTTGCACAGCAAAGGAAACCATCAACAAAACAACAAGAAAGCCCACTGAATGGGAGAACATATTTGCAAATGTTATCACCGATAAAGGTTTAATCTCTAACATTTACAGGGAACTCATACAACTTAACAAAAGGAAGATAAACAACCCAATCAAAAAATGGGCAATGGACCTAAATAGATACTTTTCGAAAGAAGACAGAAGAAAGGCCAAGAGACATATGAAAACATGTTCAAAGTCACTAATCACCCGAGAGACGCAAATCAAAACGACAATGCGGTGCCATCTCACACCTGTCAGAATGGCTATCATCAACAAATCAACAAACGACAAGTGCTGTCGGGGATGTGGAGAAAAAGGAACCCTCGTGCCCTGCTGGTGGGAATGCAGACTGGTGCAGCCACTGTGGAAGACAATATGGAGTTCCCTCAAAAAACTAAAAATGGAACTCCCATTTGACCCAGTGATCCCACTTCTAGGAATATACCCCCCAAGAAACTAGAAAACACCAATTAGAAAGGATATATGCACCCCTATGTTCATAGCAGCACAATTCACCACAGCTAAGATTTGGAAACAGCCTAAGTGTCCATCAGTAGATGAGTGGATTAAAAAATGTGGTACATCTATACAATGGAATACTATGCTGCAGTGAAAAAGAAGGAGTTCTTACCATTTGCAACAGCATGGATGGAACTGGAGAGCATTATGCTAAGTGAAATAAGCCAGTCAGAGAAAGATAAATACCACATGATCTCACTCATTTGTGGAATATAATGAACAACATAAACTGATGAACAAGGACAGATCCAGAGATGGAGAGGCATCAATCGGACTGTCAGGCCTCAGAGGAAAGGTAGGGGAGGGTGGGGATAAGGGGGAGAGATCAAACAAAGGACTTATATGCAAGCATTTAGGCCTCACCAATGGACACAGACAACGGGGGGGGGGGGGGGTGTGAGGGCATGAGCAGGGGGGATAGGGGTAACGTGGGGATAAGGACACATATGTAATAACTTAATCAATAAAAAAATTTAAAAAAATAAAAAATAAAAAAAATTAAAGTACGTAACTGGTTAAGAAAAAGAACCTTAAACATAGTATTTTCAGTAGGTCTGAGATATAAACCGTTACGTACTAGGTCAGATATCCCCTTCCTTTTTTGATCTTCTCTTCCATCTGGATATATCACTTGGTCTCGAAGGGTTCCAAGGGTCATATAAGGTCTCTGATAACAGACCAAAATTCATTAGAAGTGAATTTTTAAGCAATAAGTAAAAGTATCTTTAAATTAAAGATTACAAAATAACTCAAGGTTTTACCTGAGGAACATAAAATAACTTTCCTCTCTCAGGTTTAGTTAGACGTCCTCCAAAAAGAGGCCATAACTGTAACAGGAAAGAAGTGGGATGAGCAATAGTAAATTTCACAATGTGGTAGATCATATGGCAAAATAAAACTGAAAAATTTTGAGGCCAATTTGTACTTACTTCACCAAGAACACGGAAGAGTGAACTCTTCCCACAGCCATTTGGACCACAAATTAAAACATTGGCCCCAGATCGAACCTGAAAGAAAATTATGAATGAATAATTTTAACAGATTTAATTTAATGAGGTAAATGAACTAGAGTGAATCTGTAAACAATGAATATTTCCTCAGAGTCCAAACGTTCTTTGCTAATGATAAACTTTCCATTTTGTCTATAAATGTGTTATCAGATGGAAGCAGTGGAGGGTATAGTTGAAGGGACCCTTTATTTTTGTTTACTTTCAAATTTTTTGATATTTGCAACCACAGTAAAACAAAGACTTATACTTTTGATATTCATTTTATATATTTAAATGCCATTTAACAAAGAAAAATCAACCAAAATGGTGTCATAGGTTCGCCATCACTGTTCTAGTACTAACCCTACCAAAAAAGGCTGATTCAAAGGCACTGAAGCAAGAATGTACCTGTTCTATTAAAACAGAAGGAGGAGGTTGATTTAGCTGAAGAAAAATGAGCAGAACAGAAGAGTAGTAGGAAATGAGCTCAAAGAGATAAGCAGTGGGGGCAGGATAGTGGCAGGCAAATCCTACAGGGCATTGTAAGCCACTGAAAGGATTTTTAAGGCTTTTTGTTCTGATGAAATGGAGACCCGTTTGTATTATTTATAACTAGAGGCCCAGTGCATGAAATTCATGCACTGGAGGAGTGGGGGGGGGAGTCCCCTCAGCCCGGCCTGCGCCTTCTTGCAGTCCAGGAGCCCTCAGGGGATGTCTGCCTTCTGATTATGATTTAGGCCCGCTCCCTATGCTAGCAGGTGGACATCCCCATCCCTCTTACAGTCCTGGACCCTTCACTCCTCACCACCCGCCTGCTCACTTCCCCTTACCGCTCAGCTCGCTGCTCCTTAGCACTGCCGTGGAGGCGGGAGAGGCTCCTGCCACCACTGCTGCACTTGGCAGCCATGAGCCCGGCTTCTGGCTGAACGGGGTTCCCCCTGTGGGAGCACACTGACTACCAGGGGGCAGCTCCTGAGTTGAGCATCTTCACCCCACCCGCACCCCCAGAGTTGGTGCACATCGTAGTGACCAGTCGTTCTGGTCATTCCGCCCTAACGGTCACTTAGGCTTTTATTATATAGATAGCAAAAAAAAAAAAAGTGACCCAAGAGAATGAATGGACAAAATGCGGCACATATCTATAATAATAAAAGGGTAATATGCTAATTAGACTGGATGTCCTTTCTGACGTTCTTTCTGGACAAAGCCGCAGCAGGTAGGGGCTGCGGCAGAGGCCCCTGGACATGGTGGTGGCAGCGGGCGGGGGCCAGGGCCTAGGCCCTTGCACGAATTTCGTGCATCAGGCCTCTAGTGTATATATATATATATATATATATATATATATATATATATATATATATATATGTATATAATATACACTAAATTATTATTTAGCCCTAAAAAGGAGTTAAATTCTGAAACATGCTACAACTTGGATGAACTCTAAAGACAATATGAAGTGAAATAAACCAGTCACAAAAGGATCAATATTGTATTATTCTGCTTATATGAAGTACCTAGAGTAGTTTGATTCATTGATGCAAAAAGTAGAACAAAGGTTACCAGGAAATGGGGGGAGGAGGAAAATGAGGAGCTAATGTTTAACGGGTACACAGTTTCTGTCTGTTATGATGAAAAAGTTCTGCAGATAGTGGTGATGATTGCATAACACTAAATGTAGTGAGCGCCACTGAACTGTACCCTAAAAAATGGTAAAAACAGTTAAGTTTTATGTTATGTATATTTTACCACAATAAAAACAAAGAAAGAATGAGCTTCTTAAAAAAGGCTGAGAACTACTGGTCTACCACATAGCTGACCACATCTTATGCAATCAATGTTCAAGAATACACTATTCTGAAAGACTTTTCCAGAGGAATGAACTGAGAAATTATTTTTAAGTATCATTTTGATGAACTTCTTTATGTGCACTTATCTATTTCCTTTTCCTATAAAATGGAATATAATGACTATTCCTAACAGTACAAGGTTATTATATATAGTAATTTTACTCTACTAGAACAATGATGCCCTCACGAGCTCCTGCAGTTCAGAGAGCTGTTACTTACGTGGTTCCCTACTACTATGCTTTGAGTAATGTCATATCTTTTTTCTGCTCCTCACTGCTCATTATAGTCTTCACTGGTATCTAATACTTCTCCAGACTATTTGTTTCAATATGCCAGGAAACTATAAGACCAAGTTTGTAATTATGTAAATAATAGCTAGACTTATGGACATTCTTCAGTTACTCCTATGCTCAACTGTCTTAGACTCAGCATTAACTTTTCTTTATTCCATGGCTTTTGGTAATGTTGGGATAAAACTTCCCATTATAAAATCAATCATGGTAAGCCAGTGTAATTTTTCCATATTAAAGATTTATAAAAATGTATTTTTTTTTCCCTAGGTTGAATTAAGACTAAAAGCTGCCCTGGTTGGTGTGGCTAGATAGAGGGTCAGCCCACCCATCTAAGGGTCTTGGGCTCAATTCCCGGGCAAGGGCACATACCTGGGTTGCTGGTTCTATCCCCAGCCCCCATCAGGGTGAATGCAGGAGGCAACCAAACAATGTGTCCCTCTCACATCAATGTTTCTCTCCCTCTCTCTCTTCCACTCTCTCTAAAAATCAATGGGGGGAAGGAGAATCCTCTAGTGAGGATTATCAACAACAACAGAAAAAGACTAAAAGCCAACAATAACTTTTACTGAAAATTGAATTTGTAGTAATACTTACTATTGAGGCTACTGGATTGACTTAATGGAGCAACAAATGCTTTGAATATTTTAATAAATATTCCCTGAAAAATAAAACTTCTTTATAAATCCTTTCTATTAATTTACCCTAATAAATCATGAAAAAAATCTACCCATAAATGATTTTAGTAAAAGAGAAATTATGTAAAAGTATTCTGCTTATGAGGATTTATAGGCTTCTTATACATTATAAATGTGCCTTACTAAAAAGTAAAAATTTGAGTAAGTTACAAAGTACTATTTTAACATCCATACTATAATTTACAAGCTATCTTAGGGTCTCTTCAATCTATATCTAGATAGGTAAATATGCCTGTGCTGAGGAGTTTTTATAGGAATAAGCTATACAATCTCTTATGTCAAATAACATAAGCTTAGACAAACTAATTATAAAGTATAAAACATTTACTTTTGGTGGTCAAGTCTGTTTTATTTTTTTATGAATAAGTCTTGTATTTTACTTAAAATATCTCTAAAAAAAATGAATATACTGCTAATCTAAGGAATGTCAATTACTTACATGTCACCTAAAAATTAAGGTTTCTAAGGGTTAAGAATTCTAATTGGAAAGAAATTATGGTTTTCGTGTCGTTTTGAAGGGAAAAAAAAAGTGGGTTCTGAAAGTTGTAAGGTTTGTGAGGAAGAGTAATGTTTGTAAAGAGAAATGTTGAAAGGAAGTTATATAAATAGCACATGCCAATAAGCCAGGATAAAGTAGAATAGGGGCCAAGTCCATTTTATTATACCTATAACCAGGAGAAAAGGAATCTTTATTTCAAGTAAAATAGATGGGTAGAAAGTAACTGGAGGTAAAAAAAGAACTGAAGGATGTTTGTTGAATAAAGGAAGGCTATGTTAAGAATAACAACGAAAAGGATGCATAGAACAGACTGACAGATCTCAGAGGGGAGAAGGAAGGGGAGGATGGGAAGAGATCAACCAAAGAATATATTTGTAAATATACATAACCATGGACATGGACAATAAAATGGTAAAGGCCTGGTGGGAGGCAGGGTGGAAGAGGGGGGAAATGAGAGACATCTGCAATAGAGTCAACAATAAAAAAAACAAAAACAAATAGACAAACAAAAAGAATAAAATGGAAAGACAAAAATAAATGAGAAAAGCAAAGTCTAACTTAAAATTCCTTAAGTCAGAGACAGAAGAGGAAAGAGGAATTCATTACAATAGCTCAAAAAGACAGACATCAAAGAAACAGTGGAGGAGAAAACAAAAGAATCACAGGATAGATAACAGGGGGTATAAAATATAGTCACAAAGAAAAAAACTTGAACAAGTAGGGGCATAACTGGGTACTCAAATAGGATTTTACAGATGAAACCAATATAAGAGCAAGAAAGCAACGGCCTTTCTGAGACTATAAAAATGAAGTTATAAGAACTGTCTGGAAGTATATTAAATCCAAACATAAGGGCCTTAATGGGAAGGGCTTTTGGACTAAAAGGCAAATGAGAGCTTTCGTATAGTACCTTATGATAAAAGTGAGTAATATTACAGACCATAATCATACTCTTACCTACTCTATGTATCTGTGTATACAGAGTCCCAAATCCCACCCAACATGCTTAAGCCATGTGTGCATCTGTATTGTTGGATTAATTATTTCTGCATAAAGACAGAGTGAGGGAAAGTGGAAGAAAGGGCCAAGAGGATTCTTTAATGAAGAAAGCTGATGACCCTTTTGATCCTTGGGTTGTGGCAATAATGGGGCTACTGAAATCTAACGAAGATGGGGTTCTGATCTGTTTTATACCTGAAATCAAGCCTGATAGATACACACCAAACTGACTGAAGTACCTACAGCTAAATGAGAAAACACTTTTGTAATACTTGTAGGCATTCAATATTTACCAACTATATTTACATTTTCTCTACTTCCACTTGTGTTTCCTGGCTTTAAAAAAATATAGTATACAATACTCATTGTTATTTAAATAAATTCAAACTACTTAGCATAACTAACATTTTTCATTTAAAAAAGAAACTGGAGATGTAATTAATAAAGATACATTACTAAGTATAGGAAAACTGAATACATGTAAGATTATAACAATTTAAAAACAAATCCAGTGGTTGAGCGTCAACCTATGAACCAGGAGGTCACGGCTGATTCCCAGTCAGGGCACATGCCTGGCTTGTGGGCTCAATCCCCAGTGTGGGGTGTGAAAGAGGCAGCCAATCAATGGTTCTTTCTCATTATTAATATTTCTATCTCTCTCTCCCTCTCCCTTCCTCACTGAAACCAATAAAAATATCTTCAAAAGTAAAAAATAAAAACAAATCTAATAATTACATACCTTATTTTGTAAACTATCAGAAAGCAGTTGAAAAGAACCCCTACACATAACACAAATGATAAAAGGCCACATATATTGGCATATAGAGAGGAATTCTAGAGCTATGCTGTCTAAAGATCAAATTTATTAAAATTAAATACAATTTAAAATTCAGTTCCTCAGTTGCACTAACCAAGGACTTTATTTGCAAAAGACTTTTTATAGTAATATCTGAAGCTCTAAAGTCTTATCAATTAAGAAAAATAGATTTCTAAGTATTTCAAGCACTTACTTTTTAAAGCAATTTTGTGGATTCAGAGATTAAGTCAAGCCTTAAAATTTTTTTAAATATTCAACCCTATGCATTTCACATTTTAAAGATAAGTTAAGTTTTTATACAATCATTTTAAAACTTACTTCAAAATTAAGATCTCGGATCAAGATATCTCCATTTGGCGTTGCTAAAGGAACATGATCAAATCTACAGAAGAAATTAATAAAAAAGGATAATTTTTCATTAAACACTAAGCAAGTGTAGCTGAAAGAAAAGGGTACTGTGTAGTTTAACAAATATTTATGGTCCTAAAAAGACTTTCCGTACGTACTTTATAATGTTATCAGCATTGATGACTTCTCCAGCTCCAGGTATCAAGGGAATGCTTTGTGCTCCTTCAATACCTTAAATAGAAAATAAGTATTAAAGTATCATAACCACACTGTGTATTAAAGCAAAAACGTAAATTTTAAGACCTAGAACATTCATATTTACCCCTTTCTTGTTGAGAGATCATTGTGCGTTCGTATTTTCCATTTTTTAAATCCTTTAATACTTGCATTAATTCTGAAATCCGAGCAGTAAAACTGAAATTAAAAACAAGCTATGATCAAATCTCCAGAGGCTATCATATATTATTTATTTTTTGAGATAAAATTGACATATAACATTGTGTAAGTTCATATCTTGTTTTACTTTTTTTTTTTTAATTCTCACCCGAGGATTTGTTTTTACTTTTTTATTGTTTTAGAGAAAGAGAAAGGGAGGGAGGGAGGGAGGGAGGGAGGGAGGGAAACATCGATTGGTTGCCTCCCATGCACGCACAGACCTGGGATCAAACCAGCAACATAGGCATGTACCCTGTCTGGGAATCAAACCTGCAACCTTTTGGTGTATGGGACAATGCTCCAACCAACTGAGTCGCCCACATCTTTTATTTTACACAAACTTAACTGAAGGTTAAAATTATTATCTAGTGTAAATAAAATAACCTAAAAGAAGTCTCATTAACATAAAGTATTAGTGATAGTATGCATGTTTTACTATTACATTTCAGCATGAAAGCAGAAACGTGGGGATAAAGGGAGAGGTTTCATAGGATTCCTACCTCAACAGATACTTCTTTAATAGGTACTAGTAAGTCAAGAAAGTTGCTTGCTGCTAGAAGTTTAAGGAAGTTTCTAGTAGATACTAGTAGGACTAGTACTTGGGCATTCCATAGGCCCGGAGTTCCCGCTAGAGTGTGCTATAAAGCCTGGTATAAAGATGGCCTTCTATCTGATGAAGGTGTTTACTATACACTAGAGGCCCAGTGCACAAAATTCATGCACTTGGGGTGGGGGTTGGGGGTTCCCTCAGCCAGGATTGCAAGAGAGTGCAGGCCAGGCCGCGGGACCACTGGTGCATGTTCAGGGCTGGGGAGGGATGTGGGAGGTTGGCCAGCTGGGGAGGGACCGCGGGAGGGCTCCAGGACATGTCCAGCCCATCCCGATCATCCAGACCCCAGCAGCAAGCTAACCTACCAGTCAGAGCATCTGCCCCCTAGTGGTCAGTGCACATCACAACAACTGGTCAATTGTCTGCCCCCTGGTGGTCAGTGCATGTCATAGCGAGTGGTTGAGCAGCCTTAGCATATCATTAGCATATCATGCTTTGATTGGTTGAATGGCTGACCGGACACTTAGCATATTAGGCTTTTATTATATAGGATATGCCAAATGGCTGCTACCACCCTGCAAACAGAAGATTTGGAAGATTCCTCTCTTATTCTAAAGAGGGGAAAAGAGCCCAGTTGGTGTCGCTCAGTGGTTGAGCGATGACTCAGGAATCAAGAGGTCATCAGTTCAATTCCTGCACATGCCCAGATTGCAGGCTCAATCCTCAGTAGGGGGCATGCAGGAGGCAACCAATCAGTGATTCTCTCTCATCACTGATATTTCTATCTCCCTCTCCCTTCCTCTCTGAAATCAATAAAAAAGATATATATTAAAAAATAATTAAAAGGTATTTTTTAAAAATAAAGAGGGGAAAAGATAAAATGTTCTTAATATTAGATAGAAATCACTGTGGCAATAGAGAGAAATCGAAACTAATGACAAAAGGTTGAGGCATATAAAAATGACATCATCGTCAAAGAGAAAGCATTCTACATCAGAGACACAAAACAGGATTTTCCTGTGAATAACAAGCAGAAATCTCCTAAAGAAACAGAAGCATCCATATGCCACAAACTGCACCAGAAAGTTAAGTAGGAAGAATGTCAGCGTTCGCAAGTGAAAGAGGCTCCGCACATAGTTTACAACTTCTTCTATCTTGCCCTGAAGACTTTAACTGCCATAGGAGGAGGGGGAGCAATAACGAGGAAATATGCAAATGAGCCTCCAGCCTGGCAAACACCTTAGGCCATCCAATTTTTCCAGATGATCTAAAATTTATGGTCCTTTTTTACATTATACTGTGTGTTTTTTATACCAACCTTTTATATTAAGAGCTTGAAATACTGAAATATTTAATTCCATTTTATGGTCTAAAAACAATATTCTTAGACAATATGACCATATTTACAACTGTACCTACAGATACCACAAGATAACTTTTCATTTTATCCCATTAATATCAACGTCATCTTTGTTCATCTTTTGCTAGGTTGCCAGTATCAAAGATTTAAGAAAAACAAAGTATTATGGGAACAGAAAGTTCAACTGAGAAGATTCTATTCATTAACTTAATTTTCTGTGAATTAATAAGACTGCTATGATTGAACATTTCCCAGATTATTGAATACCAGTGTCCATGAAGCAGTTTAAGAAATCCTAACCTAGTTTAAGGCTCAGAACAACTATCTAAAGGAAACATAAAGACTTCACTATCAGAGAAAAATCTTCCTTAATTCTTTATCAAAACCAGCTTCCAGGAGTAGCAGCTTCAGTTATCACTGATCTTAACCTCAACAGAGCACAATCATTAAGGATAACATATTTTTAAAAATTCTCTGCAACTGCTCAATACTAATCTTACTTACCCAGCCAATCTAGTCATTTCACGGCCAGCCAAAACTATTCGACCCAGAGCTTGAGACATCCGCAAAAGCATCCTTCCACTTTGGTAGTAATCCTTAAATAGAAATAAATATTAGTTTTCACTTATGTTTCTAAGATTAAAAACTAGGTTTTCTTTTTCTTTTTTTTTTTTTAAACCTTACCCAAGGATATTTTTTCCATTAATTTTTAGAGAGAGTGGAAGAGCAGGGGAGAGACAGGGAGAGAAAAACATCAATCCAAGAGAAACACATCGATTGGCTGCCTCCTGCACATGCCCCGACAGGGACCAGGGATCAAGCCTGCAACCAAGGTATATGCCCTTGACTGGAATCAAACCTGGGACCCTTCCGTCCAAGGGCTGATGCTCTATCTACTGTGCCAAACCGGCTAGGGCAAAAACTAGGTTTTCTTTATTTTTATATTTAAATTTTCAATGTACCATTATTATTATTATTACTACTTTACCTCCAGAAGTTCTGAATGTGTACTCTTGAGATGTCGAGGATGAGACAAATCTAGGAAAGGGCGGCTGACAACTAGGTAACCAACTACAGTGGCAAGATCTGAAACAAAGCAATTAAGATTAAAATACTCCTCTTACTCCACAAATCCCATTCCACTATCTCTTTTCTAGCATACTTACATTTGGCAATTATGCTATCGATGAAGCCCATAGAAAACCGAAACAAAATGAAATTATGCAGGTGTTCCACCTGGCAGAAAGCAAAAGCAAAAAAATAATGATTTTCTATGTTTAAAAACACACAAATCTACCATAAGGATAAAAGAAACTGTAAAATATATTTATTCAACAAATATTTACTGACTGCAAATGATTTCTGATTATACTGTATATGACATTTCATTGAGCACAATGATGATCTCAGAGCAGGTGCCAAACAAATACTTCATGAAACCATTTTTATACAAACAGAATGAAAATTACATAAAGAATGTAAATGTGGGATCCTTTACATGTAATAGTACAATGGTATTTATTCACAATACTATCAGATACATATATGCTTTGCTTTGTTTTGATTATTGGCTGTTAATAATCAAAACAAAAAGAACAGAAGGATGACAGCATTTAGGTTGAACACTAGCAGTCCAGATTGGCACCCTATGCTTTACTTTAGTTTGAGACATCTGGTCTATGATGAATGATATTACTACTCATTCTGAACCAAGTGCTCATGTAATTAAGGCCACAAAGTCTGAGTGTGTAGTTTTAATCTGAACATGCATTATCTCAAAATTACAACTCTAAAAATGTTTTTTATTCTGCATCTTTAGTGTTTTCACATTTTTCACCTATCGGATTATCCAAGGTCCTGCATGATCTGTCACTGGGCTCTATCTTAAACCTCATCTGCTTCTACTTTGCTCCTTGGATTGAGTTCCAGAAATGCAGCTTTCGAAAACATGCTCCTGCCTAAGGCTTTCTTCTTGCCGTGCTCACTGCCAGGAATACAGTCTTCCTAGATACTGATATTTTGTGACTAACACCCCCCACCCACTTCAAGTGGGTTTCTGATGAAATGTCACCTCCTCAAGAAAGATCTTGCCTTCCTAGCTAAAATACCTAATAAATAGCCTCGATCATATTCTACCACTTTATCTTATTATATCTTTGGTCACAGAGCTCATTACCATCTGAAATCATAGAAAATACCCATTTGATTACATGTTTATTGACTCCTCCACTAAAATGTGGCGTTCCTAAGTACTGGGTAGCTTGCTCTTACTACCTTCTGCAAAAAAATAATGGCTGGAACATTTATTCAATGAATGCTGTGTGCTACATGCGTGCTAAATACGGAAGATACAACAATGAATAGAACAAAGTTCCTGAGCTCATGGAGTTTACATTCTAATGAAAGAGACAAACTAATAAACAAATTAACCAGATAATTATAAATTGCAATATATGCTTTTAAGGGCACAGATCATTAAAATGGAAAGTAACTGGTGGAGGCCATTTCAGACAGACTAATCAGAGAAGGCAAGGCATCAATAAGATGTAAACTTTTGGGCTGAAATACAAAGGATAAGTATAAACAAGCCATGTGAAGACTGGGCTGGTGAACAACTCCTGGAAAATTGCCTTAAATGCAATTTAGTGAGCACTATCAAAGTTCAGTTATGTTAAATATACATAAGGCAAAAATCCAATTTGTAAAATAATTTTAAATGGCAACCATTTTAATCTTCTTAAATCACTTCAAATATATATTAAATTTCACCAGCTTCCACTAAAATGTAAGCTCCATAAAGGCAGGATTTTGCCATCACATTCACCACTGTTAACACACTAGCACCTAGAACAGGCTCTGGCAACTAGATGGCATTCAATATCTTTTGAATGAATAATAAATGAAATTATTTGAATTCAAATTTTCCAAGTGGCAAGTAAATAAAAACTGAAATATAGTTTCCACAAGAAACAATGTTTATATTCTAAATCACAGGTCAACAAACTATGGCCCACAGTCCAAATCCAGCCTTTATTAGAACACAGCCACACTCATTCATTTATATATAGAATACTAGAGGCCCGATGCACGAAATTCCTGCAAGAGTTGGCCTTCCTTCCCCGGCTGCAGACACCAGGCTTCCCTCTCAGCCCCGGCTTCATCCAGAAAGTTGACCGGTCTAATTAGTATATTCTGCTTTTATTATTATAGATAATAGATGGCTACATTTGCGTTGCAGAGTTGAATATCTTTAATAGAGACCATAAGGCCTGAAAAACCTAAACTATATATGTATTATGTTGTTCTTTACAGAAAAAGTTTGCTGGCCCCTGCTCTAAATAATAATCTTCATAGTATTTTCATGAATGCTATTGAAACAAATTTTCTGTAGAAATCACTAAATTTATCACTAAATCAGACTCCTATGCAACCTCTGTAAAAATATGCTAACAGTTATTTTAATAAATCTACCATTTTATAATTAGGCAACTTAATATATTGATATGATAGTTTTTATTCTCATATTGTTTAATGAAAACAATATATTTGTATTTCACATAAGCAAAAGAAAAAAATCTTTCCATAAATACATGAGCCTCAAGCATGTTTTCTTACCAGTTTTTGGAAGACTGCATGGATTGTCTGCTTTTCTCTTTTATTCCCATCATAAAAGGCAATTTCTTCACTATTAAAAAAATAATTTAGCAATTAATTTTGATGTTAACCAAGCCTGAAAAATTGCAAAACAGTATTTTATTACTGAGTATTTTTATTTAAATGGGTATTTTGTGACTAAGAGCTTACCAAGTACATCTCAAGCAGTGGTCTGCACTTGAGACCCAGCTCCTCGCTCAGCTGATCAGTGCATAGGAATACATACCCGACTAGATCCTAGACTGGACTGCAACCATATGTTGTATGTGTCCTATATAACTGGCTGGAAAAAGTGTGCTGACCCTCAGAAATCAGAATAAAGAAATAAGAAATGAGAAGGAAGCTACCATGATATACAGAAGGCAGGGCAGGGACAGCCATCATAAACTACAAACTGAGTACAGACCAAGATAGGAAGGAGAGGGGAAAACAACGGCTCGAGAAAGTTAGGTAGTGATGCCATGACACACAGCCTTTGAAAGACAGAAAAGCAAACTCACACTTCACCACCTCACAGTGACAGCTCCCAGGGGGCCTAGCTGGATAATTGTTCTTATTCTTGGAAACCCACCATATCCTCCCAACAACTTCCGTTTTCTTGAGCTGGTTTGAATGGGCCCACAAGGGCCACAAGTGTCCTGACTAGAAATAAAAGGGTGTGTTTACAGATGGAGAAAGGTTCAGTGTAATTAAGTAAATTTGCTAAAGTCATACAGCTAGCAAGTCAAGTAGTTGAGATTAATGACCATATCTGACCCTTGTTTCAGTCTTAACATTTTATTCAGTATGATATAAACTTTCCCAGCAAAGCACCTCTTACAGCAAAGGAAAGGGAAGATTTACGTAGGAGTCCTGAGGCACAGTTAAAACAGCCTTCAATAAACACCTAATAAGTATTTCAAGTTTCTTTTCTTCTTTAATAATTTATGTGAATTACATATTCTACTCCAAAATATGCCTGTATTTTCTCCATCATAAAAATAAGGTAGCTTCTATTTCAACTCTTTCAAGCAAAATTAACTTGCCATAAAGATTCATCATGTCTGACCTGTTTCATGGTTCCCTTGATACAATGAGAGCCCCACAAAGCATCAGAAACAGAATTCTGCACCTACAATTAGTTTTCTTACTTCCTTCGATCTCCTCTTCACATTTAAGCTGATGGAAGAAGATGCGGTAAGAATTCTACTTCCCCTGAACTGAGTCAGCTTAGACCCTCTCTAAAATCTGAAAGGACAAGACATCCTAGAGTACTGATGGCTGCCTTTCCAACACCTATTCTCGTCCTCATCCTTTTTCCTAAGAGAACCCCAATTTTCTTAAAGTTACCTATCCTTTTCTGGGTATCCAAAAGGTTTAGTAATGGCCTCAACACCATCTACGGGGGTTGAGTTTTTATGTTCTAAGCCAGCCATGGGCAAACTACAGCCCGTGGGCCGGATCCGGCCCATTTGAAATGAATAAAACTAAAAAAAAAAAAAAAGACCGTACCCTTTTATGTAATGATGTTTACTTTGAATTTATATTAGTTCACACAAACACTCCATCCATGCTTTTGTTCCGGCCCTCCGGTCCAGTTTAAGAACCCATTGTGGCCCTCCAGTCAAAAAGTTGCCCACCCCTGTCTAAGCCAATCACTTTGCTGTAAATGTAAATGCTTGAGGCATGCCTGAGCAAATCACAATTCTGGCCAATGAGATGTGAAAGAAGGTCTGCAGTACGGTTTCTGGGTAAGTTTCCTTGCTCTCATACAGCAGAAGAAATGGCTCCATGTTTGTTTCCGGACTTTTGGCAAGGGAAGAAGGTTAATGAGATTTGGAACTGCTTTTGACATCTTGTTATCACAAGAAGAACCAGGCTGAAGAAAGGGGCAACATAAAAGGAGGCAGAGCAAAGAGAACATCAAAGAAGAGTCAGGAACTGCTCTCCGAGTTCTTATGTGAAGTAGTGTACTTAGGTTGGAGCCCTCTGAGTCAGGGTTTTCTGTTTCTTACAATAGAAAGAATCCTAGCTGATACCATCTTTCAGTCACTTGGCAAATCACCTCTCTATGCAACCGTCTATTCTCTGCCTCCCTGGAGCATAAAACCTTATTTAAAGCCAGTACCATTTTAGCAATCTAAAGAAATAAAGGAAGAGGGAACTATTAAAAGAGTAATTTTGTAAATGCCTATAGGGTAATAATAAATATTAGTACCCTAAAACTAACATACAGTTGACAGGTCAATATATGAGAAAATTTACTGAGCACCGCTACATATCAAAAACTGTCCTGTAAACAGACTGAGGAATCTCAGAGGGAAGGGGTTAGGGAAGGTGGGAAGAGATTAACCAAAGAACGTATATGCATACATGCATTACCCATGGACACAGACAATAGAGTGGTATAGACTGGGAGAGGATTGGGGTCTGGTTAAACAGGGAAATGAGGGGGGGGGGAGTAAATATCTATAATGCTCTCAATAATAAATATTAAAAAATAAAATTTTAAAAAACTTGTCCTATAGCCCTGGCTGGTTTGGCTCAGTAGATAGAGTGTCAGCCTGCGGACTGAAGAGTCCCAGGTTTGGTTCTGGTCACGGACACATGCCTGGGTGTGGGTTCGATCCCCAGTGGGGGCGTGCAGGAGGCAGCCTATCAGTGATTCTCTTTCATCAATAATGTTTCTATCACTCCCTCTCCCTTCCTCCCTGAAATCAATAAAAATGTATTTTTGGGGGGAAAAAAACAACAAAAACTTTCCTGTAAGCTATATATATTTCATATTTAATCCTCAAAATAGGCCTGTTATCTACCTATTATAAACAAAAAAGGTGAAGCTATACAAGACCTGCCAAAAGTTTTTGAATATATAATGGATGAGTAGAAGAGGTAGATTTTGAAACTAGTCAGACTGGCTCCAAAGCTCAATACTTTTTCTTCCTATTTTGGATTTTTGTGGAAAATAGGTAGAGGCACATGCAGTAAGCCTGAATTACTGAGTATTACAAACACAGTCTTAAAAACATTTTGAAATAAATTGAGACAAAATTTTCTTTTGAGTATTATATGTAAATTTGAATTGTATTTTTACTATGTTTAAAGTGAAATTAACAAAATTAATCAATAACATGAAGAGGTGAATCAGAAATACTACATAGTTAACCAGAAAAAAGGTTATAAAATTGATATCCTTCAAAATGTATATTTTCAAAAGAGGTAAATACACATACACACACACCTAATTTCAATAACAGTGCTACTAGATTTTTGAAGTCAACTTACATCAGCGGTTCTCAACCTGTGGGTTGCGACCCCTTTGGGGGTTGAACGACCCTTTCACAGGGGTCGCCTAAGACCATCGGAAAACATACATAATTACATATTGTTTTTGTGATTAATCACTATGCTTTAATTATGTCCAATTTGTAACAATGAAAATACATCCTGCATATCAGATATTTACATTACAATTCATAATGGTAGCAAAATTATAGTTATGAAGCAGCAACTAAAATAATTTTATGGTTCCACAAAATGAGGAACTGTATTAAAGGGTCACGGCATTAGGAAGGTTGAGAACCACTGACTTACATGATATCAATATCCATAAAAATAAATTTTTAGTACAGCTAAATACATTTAATACATTTCTCCTTACCTGTTTGTGATGAGCCGGGAATTAACATATCTATACTCTCCTTCATACTTTTGCTCAGTTATTGTCATCTTACCAATGGGTCTTCTAAGTCGAGTTAGGAACAGCCCAGAAACAAGCAAATAGGCCATCATGCTCGCTGGGCCCTATTATTATTGCAAGAGAAAGACACAAAGTTCAAGTATATTTAATAAATTTACTGAACACAACATATACAATTTCTATAATTAAGTTGTGACTTTGAGAGAAGTTGATCTTTTGACTAATTTTTTTCCTTCTTTTCTGAAAAAACACACACTGGACCTCTAAGCTTTTACTATTCATCTATTCCTCCTCCCACCTCTGCAGCTCATCCCCAGCTCTCCCAGATATGCTCACCTAAGAACTCCTAATTGCCGTCAGTCATCATCACTCTTTATGGTATCTAACTCTCCCAATGGAACTCTTCTTGATATTTACTCAAGATTCCACAATAATTCAGATCTCCTTTTTACCTTCTCTTTGAATGTTAATATTATCTGAGGTTTCTTTCTTAGCTTGATTCTCCCAAATTTATATCTCTAGTCCCATCATTCCTAAAAACCCAAGAAATTATTTCCAAGTAAGTACTATTCATCTTCACCACGCTGTTCTGTAGAGCCTCAAGCCTAGCTCCCCAAAACAAGCTCCATCTGCCTTTCCATTCTCATACATCTTGCTTCCAGCTCTACACTTTCTAACTTGGTAAACGACCTCATCGCCCACTGACCATTCTCTAAGGCAGAGTCTTCAAGCTGACCTTCCCAAGCTCATCATGACACTTCCCTCATTCCCATACATATGCTATGTTCTGCCATACTAAAATAATTGTTCCTGAACATGCCATTCAATGAGGTTGTTCTTCTGTCTGGCAAGCCTGACATTCAGGGATGTCTAATCATCCTCCTCAAAACAGCTCAAATATCACCTCCAATTCTCCCAAGAGTAAATATTTTATTCAAACTTCTATTATTGGACTTATCACTCTGCATTATAATTGCACAAATACCTCTTTTCCCAGATCATAATCCCTCCTCAGTAGTTTCTGTCTTACTCATCTTTTCATTCCTACCACCCAGCACAATATGTGTAAACTACAGTGTGTATTCAAGATTTTTTAAATTAAATAAGATTGATTCAATGCATTGCAAGAAGTATGGGCAAAAGTATAACTAAAACATAGTTTCTACCTTCAAAAAATGCAGAATCAGATAAAATGTAATAACCATAAAAAAATACTACAGCATAGAGACAAGAGGGATTAGGCCTATTCACTTCTTATAATGAAAACATGCTATAAGAATGATTAAGTCTGGATCCAGAAAGAGCAAAACGAAAGGTAGACAATAAAACTCAAATAGAAAACTGCTGTTCCCAGCTTTTTGGAAAGGAACAAAAACCACTATATAAACTATTTACTAATCAACTACAATATATATATTTGGAAAGGAACAAAAACCACTATATAAATTACTAATCACCTAATCAATTACTAAACAACTAATCAAAATTACTTACTAATCAATTTACACACACACACACACACACACACACACACAAACCAACTATTATTATATGGTTACTACAGGCCTAGTGGACAAATTTGTGCATGGGTGGGGTCCCTCAGCCTGGCCGGCAATCGGGGCCGATCGGGGCCAGCTGGCTGGGGGAAGGACCATGGGAGGTTGGCTGGCTGCAAGAGGTTGGCTGTGGGAGCACACTGACCACCAGGGGGTAGCTCCTGCATTGAGCATCTGCCCCCTGGTGGTCACTGCACGTCATAGTGACCAGTTGACTGGTCGTTTGGTTGCTTAGGCATATATATATATATATATATATATATATATATATATATACACACACACACACACACACACACACATATATACACACACACACACGTACATATATATACATATATAGACACATACTAGTAGCTCAGTGCACGAAATTCGTGCACTGGGGTGGGGGTTGGGGGGAAGGGCCCCACAGTCTGGCCTTCACCCTCTCCAATCTGAGACCCCTCAGGGAATGTCCAACTACCTGTTTGTGCCCACACTTTTAACAGATAACAGCTCCATTGTTGTTTCTTTCTTATGCTTAAAACCATTGGAATTAGTAGGTATTCAAAGTGTGTATACATTTTGGGGGGACACCCTGTATATCTCTAGTCAGCGGTGAAAGAAACCAACAGCAGATTTGGAACCCCCAGACAGGGAACCTCACTCACTCCCCACATGTCTCCCCACTTCACTTTCCACCTTCGTGGGCAGCAGGAGAATCAACATTTTCTCTCATTAATTTGGAAAAGCACGTCCTGTCACCCGCTGCCTGGCAGGAGTGTGCTAGGCCCCAAGCAAGCGAGGCTCAGTCAGGGCAGCCTTCGCTCATGGGTGCTGGCACCCAAAGTGCACATTCCTCCTCTACAGTCGCCCCAACTATACCACTGTTTCACTGAGAGGACGAAATTCCTCTCCGCCTCTGGGTTCTTGACCTTGAACACTGACCGAAGGCACCTCAGCGAGGGCCGCCCGCGCCCACCAGGTGTGTCTGTCTGCATTTGCTCCCACCTCAGCACCTGCATTAACCCCCCAGAGGTGATATCGTAGCTGCTCTGGCCTCCGTGGGAACAGGGCATCACCACTCCGCCCTCCCACTGTCATCTCACAGGCGCACACCCTCAGCACCCAGAACACCCAGACACTCTCCAAAGGACGTGAGCACATCAGAGGGGATGTGTGCACATCCTGTGGGGGTGTTAGGCATGCCGGGTTGATGGAAGTGCGGTGGAGAGGCGGGGGAACTTGTGCACGCCTTGGTTTGCAACTGTTGCAGGCGCGGGAGGGTGACAGTGTGCTGGGGGATGTTCGCACGCGGCGGGGGGTGGGGGGGGGGGATATGCACACCGGAGGCCTCTGGCTTTGCAGATCCGCAAACCCCCGTGGTGCGGCCAGGAGGACGTCAGTCTGGCCTGCCACGGTGGCTGTCCCTGCGATCCTGCACCTTCTGGGCCAGGAGGCGGATCTTGCGCAGCCACTCCTGGGCGCTGATGGCCTGCAGGTGCTACTTCAACTCAGCCTGCAGGCTCTGCTTGGCATGCTCACAGCTGTCACCACCACCATGTGGGGAGTACAGGCCGCCCTCCGCCGGCCTGCCTCCCCTGTCCAGAGGCTCTCTGCGCTGCTCACCTGCCCAGAGTGACTGGGGCTGGGTGGAAGCCAAGCGTCCTGCCCTGCCCAACCCCGGCTGATCCACCCCTGTGTGAGCTGCAGTCCCGCCGGGAAGGGTCATGGATCCGGGTCCGGGACCGCGACAGCCTCAAGCACTGCCCCCCGCCCGGCAGGATCACAGATCCGGGTCCCGGGACTGCGGACAGCCTCAAGCACTGCCCCCCGCCCACCAGGATCACAGATCCGTGTCTTGGTCCCGTGGACAGCCTCAAGCGCTGACCCTGCCCGCCAGGTCATGGATCCGGGTCCCAGACCGCGGACAGCCTCAAGCACTGCCCCCCGCCCGCCAGGGTCACAGATCCGTGTCCTGGTCCCACGGAGAGCCTCAAGCACTGCCCCCCGCCTGCCAGGGTCACAGATCCGTGTCTTGGTCCCGTGGACAGCCTCAAGTGCTGCCCCCCGCCTGGCAGGGTCACAGATCCGGGTCCCGGCACAGCAGACAGCCTCAAGCACTGCCCCCTGCCCGACAGGGTCACAGATCTGGTCCTGGACCATGGACAGCCTTGCCCGCCGCCGCCCACCTTCAGTATGCAAATTAGCCGCCATCTTGTTGCTTGAGGGTGGGGGTCCCCACTGGGGTGCCTGGCCAGCCTGGATGAGGGGATGATGGCTGTTTGCAAATGGTCACACCCCCTTCAGGGTAGGGGTTCCCACTGGGGTGCCTGGCCAGTCTGGGTGAGGGGCTGAGGGCCATTTTCAGGCTGGTGGGCAACTGAAGCTCCCAACTTCTCCTTTTTTTTTTCTTTTTTTTTTCTGGGATTTATTTACCTTCTATGACTGTCACTGGAGCTGAGAGCCGGCTTTAGCTCTGAGGCCCAGCTGCAGCTCTGAGACCTTGGCTGCTGAAAGCAGGGATCTGGGTTTGTTTGGGTTCTATAATTGAAACACTGCTGCGATCCTGCTGGCTGAAGCCCGGCTGGCCGAAAGCAGGTTTCTGGGTTTTGTTTAACTTCTATAATTGCAACATTGTTTCTTAGAGTGCAAGCTCAGAGGCCGGCAGTGGCAGGCGGGGAACCTTGGCTTCCTCCATCACTGGAGCAAGCAAGCCTCCTGTTCGCTTCAGCTGCCTGGCTGCCGGCCGCCATCTTGGTTGACAGTTAATTTGCATATCACCCTGATTAGCCAATGGGAAGCATGTCGGAGCTACGGTTAATTACCATGTTTGTCTATTATTATATAAGATATAGATATAGATATCCTTTATAATAAAAACCTAATATGCTAAGTTGTCCGTTCAACCAATCAAAGCATAATATGCTAATGATATGCTAAGGCTGTTCAACTGCTCGCTATGATGTGCATTGACCACCAGCGGGCAGATAGTCAACTGGTCAACCAGTCGCTATGTCGTGCACTTACCACCAGTGGGCAGATGCTCCGAACGGTAGGTTAGCTTGCTGCTGGGGTACAACCAATCGGGACTAAATGAGACAAGCCGGACACACCCTGGAGCCCTCCCACGGGCCCTCCCCAGCTGGCCAACCTCCCACGTCCCGCCCTGGCCCCAATCGTGCACTGGTGGGGTCCCTTGGCCTGGCCTGCGCCATTTCGCAATCTAGGACCCCTCAGGGGATGCTGTAGAGCTGATTTTGGCCCAATCCCGCAGGCCAGGCTGAGGGACCCCACCAATGCACCAGTACTCTAGTATGCATATAAGATCTTTGGTTAATCTCTTCCCTCTGAGATTCATCAGTCTGTTCCAGTTTCCATGCCTATGCATTGAGCGTCTGCCCGCTGGTGGTCAGTGCGTGTCATAGCTACCAGCAGGTCGGCCGGTTGCGTAGACTTTTATATATATAGATAATAATAACATTACATATTAAGTGACTAAAGTTAAACTTTAATAAGAATACTCAGGAAAAATTAAAGGTCATTCTTACCGACACAAATATCAGAGACAGGGTAATTAGGCTCATAGAACAACCAAATATATTATCATAAAATATTCTTGAAACTGGTATAGCCATTCTAAAAGTATTCCTGATATTTTAACACTAAAATTTCATATTTAAATTATTGTTTCCAAATCTCTTTTTAGACATTACTTTGCAACAATAAGTACATGTTATGTTCAATGTTAAACACTGCACTTATGGTTATCAATACCACACAAGTTTTTCAAGTATCTGATTTAAGGAAAATTAAAAAGGCATATTAGAAAAAATTTTAAAGCTCTAGTATAGCATTATTTTATAACTAGACTTTATTAGGTAAATCTTATAAAAACATGTTCTTGAGATATAAAATATATTCTTACAAACCACCCAGCTATTCACAATACAGCATTACAGTAATTTAAAAAGCAGAATAAAAGTAAACTCACCTGAGCTCCTATTGCACTCGTTAACTTGAAGATATACAAAACTATGTCTAAAAATGGCTGTAAAATAAGTATCAGAAGGTATATCAGTAAAAAGAATTAGATTACCTAGATTGATAGCTAATACATTAAATACAAAATGCTATTTAATATATAACATGTAATTGTTAACATGTAGAGTTCCCATTGTGTATAATGTACTGTAACATGTTGATCAATGATTACATAAAAGGCAGTTATTGTAAAAAAATAGAAAATGGAGAAGCCTGATCAATGTCTACTGACTAGTGGAAAAATTTTATCACTTTTCATCACCTAAGGTAGCTCTACTGTGATAACTGACCATTAGTAACTAAGCAATTTCTCAAGGTAGTGCAAAGACATAAAATGACCCAAGTTGTAACTCCAAATGTGCTACCAGCTTTTCTGGTTTCTATATATCTTCACCTATAAAAATGAGAGGCTCTTCCTGCTCTTATTACTGTTTGATTCTATTATTTTGTCAGAACATCTATATGTTGAAATAACATAGTAAGCCTATTTATGAATATAATCTTTGGATATAAAATTCAAATTTCTAGGACTAAAACAAACATTAAGAACCTCACACAGAGACAGCTCAACTGACATGCTAAAAGTGTTTTTTGAAGTGTTTCTCAAGAAATCCAAATTGAGTTCATTCACTTAAGTCTACAGCCACCCCTTTTTGACTGATATATACATTACAAGGATCAGGGACTTGGTTTATTAATTGGCTTGTACTACTTTCTTTTTGCCTTATAAATTATGACACCTGTGAAATTCAAGTACATTTAAAAGTTGATAAAAATTACTCATAATTTAAGTCAGAGTTCAAACAATAAGATAATATTAAAAGTAAGTATATTATAATGCATAGCAATTAATTTGGTATTTTATTCTACTGCAGATGTGACAACACCTGAGCTGTAGACTTGCTCAAGTGCCAAGATGTAAAGACTAGAAGTCTACAGAACTACATGAAAAACTTTATATGTTACCCCCACACACTCACATATAAACAGAACAAACTTTAAAATATGGTAATGGACTGATAAATCTCAGAGAAAAGGGGGGACAGGAAGAGATTAAACAAAGAACTTATATGCATTTATGGATAACCCATGGACCCAGACCATAATGTGGTAGGCCTGGGGAAGTGGGGTGGGACGGAGGTGGTGGGCAGGTGGAGAAAGAGGGGACATCTGCAATACTTCCAACAATAAAGATAAATTTAAACAATAAATAAATAAATGTGGTAATGGGTGAAAAGAAAGCTGAATTACTGAACAATATAGTTTTGTCAGAGTTCCTAAAGTTTGGAACCAGTTAGCAAAGGCTTCTTCTGGAGAGCAGAATAAAGACAAGGTTTGGCATGAAGTGAAAAGGTATCTTAGCAGTGGGCATATCATGAGGAGTGAAGCTCTTGTGGATACATATCACTTTTCTAAGAATTGCCTATCCTCCCTCCATCCACATGGTTGAAGCAGAGCATTCCTGTTCTTACACTGTGACCAAGCCCCTTGTATATGGATATCTGGATCAATTGTGGCCAGAGGCAAAGATACTATAAACGGTCCAGTCTGAGACAAGTTCCCACCGCAGACCAAGAACTGTCATGTGCATCGAAGTGAGAAATGGCGCATCATCTAAAATGAAGAGGGGAGGAAATGCTGTGTAGATAGTCTCACAGGTACTCACTACATGTCCAAGTGCATGTGTAAATTAATATCTTATGAAAGCTTTTTGACTATTATTTAAATGATCTAATAGAATTAGAGATACTGAAGGAGAGAATGGGCAGAAAGAAGTGCTAGCCTAATGGTAATGGATGTAGAACTAGAAGCATAAATTGACCGCAGATCTCTTAACAATTGCAGAAAATAGAGAGATCAAAAGATAAAAATGTAAATTTTTGTTGTTTAACTGAAATCAGACTTAATATTCTTATGAAATCTTTATAAGACACTAAATTCTCAGTTCTTAGCTAAAGCACATTATAAAAATAATATAAAAAAATAAATAATTATAGTTAAAACTATTATAACTCAAATTTTCTCATAAAAGTATTAAATATTTACATGATGCTCTTATATGAATCAAAACAATTCTACATAAATTTGCTGAGATTCAAAATTCAAAATATTAACAAGTAATAATAAAAAATTAAGAAACTTACCTTACTAAGATTTGAATACAGATCAACTACACTGTTACAAAATTTTTCTACATCTTGTGTAAGCAGCTGGTCTGGGTTAGCTATTCTGTTGTCCAGATTCCCCATTTTATAATATGTGAAAGCTCTAAAATAGCAATAAAAAAATGACTTTAAAACAAATGGTATTTTTTAAAAACTCACATTATACTACTTAGTTCACATTAATAGAAACAGAAAACTTTGGAGTTGGAAGAGGCCCCAGAGATTGTCCTAATTTACTTTAAAAATGAGGAAACAAGTCTAGAGAAGGATGACTTGCCAATTAATGGAAGAGCCAGAATTATAGATTCTAAATACTGGGTCTTTCCTTATGTTTCTGGGTCTAAAAGCAATTTTCTTGAAAACATAGCCAACAAAAAAGAAAATCTACATCTCAACATCATAAGTATTACCGTTCAATTTAAGTATTTTAATATAAAAATAGGTTATTACTTACTGGAGATACTCCTCATAGAGGTATTTAGTTAGCCTTACTCGGAAGCACAGTTTGAGCTCATTTAACCCAAACTTCAAGAAGTTATTAACCAGAGAGATCTAAAACAAACAAACACATATTACTGATTTTGCTTAATTTCAACGTACTAAATCATAATGTATTTCTCTGTCATTGGCTATGTCCCCAAATCCTATGATTTTTATAATTAATAGTCCAAATTTATATAATTCAGTTCTGTTTTACTTAAAATTTACAAATATACAAAAAGAACATGCTAACCAGTGATGGCAAACCTATGACACACGTGTCAGAGGTGACATGTGAACTCATTTTTTTGGTTGATTTTTCTTTGTTAAATGGCATTTAAATATATAAAATAAATATCAAAAATATAAGTCTTTGTTTTACTATGGTTACAAATATAAAAACATTTCTATATGTGACACAGCACCAGAGTTAAGTTAGGGTTTTTCAAAATGCTGACAAGCCGAGCTCAAAAGGTTCGCCATCACTGTGCTAAGCCAAAGGCTCTATTATCCTGATATGTTAAACCTTACTTGGAACTTAATTTTAGAGTTTGTTAATATCATTAATTCTGAGAAGTCTCTTCTACCTTTTATTTTGGTAGAAAAAAAAGCCAAATGTGTCACCTTCCTATCTAATGTAAAGAACTTGCTTTTAAGAAGTACTGACATTTGTGTATACTTTCTGCTTCCTACTACCAGTGTTACAACCCCAGACAATGGAATTCTATACATATTGCATCTGTATTTGTTTTAAAAAGTAGTATAGCCTGACTGGTGTGGATCTGTGGTTGAGCATCAACCTATGAACCAGAAGATCATGGTTTGATTCCCGATCAGGGTACATGCCCAAGTTGCAGGCTTGATCCCCAGTGTGGGGCATGTAGGAGGCATCCAATAATGATTCTCTCTCATCACCTTTCCCCTCCTCTCTGAAATCAATAAAAATATATATATTTTAAAGTTGTATGTCTTATAC